>NW_024728239.1:0-9757 GCF_018991925.1 Homarus americanus
TCTACCAATAGTGTCAGTCTACCAATAGTGTCAGTCTACCAATAGTGTCAGTCTTTCTTCATTTCGGTATCTTTTATTTCTATGTTATTTTTCTTCCTCCCTGTTTCCTTTTGATTAATTTTTTGACGTTATCTTCTCAATCTGTTGATTCACTCTCTCGCTCTCCTTTTGATGTTCTCTTTCATCTGTTTCAAATTCTGTTCCCTGGTTATCTATTACTGTGTGTTAGTCTGGCTTCCGTTGGCACTTGTGTGTCAAATTGAACTCTTCCTTTTGTCACCGAGTGCTTGTTATTCTCCTGTTTACCATCCATTAATTATGAAGTCGTGATTGTTTTTAGCTTCATGTGTTATTCCGGTTATTTTATTTTGCAGTGGTGTGATTGTTTTATTTTTTGTTGTTGTTTTTCTACTTGGTGTGATCTTTTTTAGGGGGTGTGGGGAGTGGGGGGGGTGGAGGGAGGGGGTCGTTTTATTTGACATCTTGTGACTGCAGGATTTCATTCGTCGGGTTTGACTTGATAACTTCTAGCTTATTATTTTTCTCCAATGTGTACTGGATATATTTTTGACTAGTGGGTTTTTCTAGTAATTTTTTATGTTATCTTCAGCTGTCTATCAATCTATTTTCCCGCGTTATCTATAATATCACTGGTACCACAAAGTGTTGTTGTGTCAATGGCCGTTCATTTAAACAGAAGAAAAAGTGCGTTGTTTTCCTGTGGCAAATACTCGACTACGTATCGATAATATTATATGTCATAGATTTAACAATATTTCTGAATGGACTTAAAATATCACACATGCACTGTGATGTATTGAAGAGGAAGTTTTTCTCCACATATATTAAGGAGTGAACGTGGCTAACTGAAGACCCTCTTGGCGGCGTCCTGAAGGCCCCCAGTTCAAGTCGCTATTACCTCCTAGGGATCCTTCTCGCCGGTGTGCTGAAGGTTCCCGTCCATTTTATATTGTCACCAAGTTAAAGAGTAACCCAGTTAGGGACTTGGATGTCGGGGTGAAGTGCGGGACATCCTGGACTATTTATGTATTGCGGACCTCGCATGTGTTATGATGGCTATAGAGGAGAGGATGGTCATATATCCCCTTTTACGGGACAGGTGTGTACGTGATGTGAATAACCTGTACTGTATACTACTTCCTGTCCCCTCCCAAGGTCTGTGTCGTGTTGTATACTCAATATGTCAATAGTAGTTAAAGAAATACTCAATACTGACGATTAAGAGGGTGGTATAGGCAGACGGGATATGTATTCATGTTGTTGGTATATACAATAAGTGTATGTATTTAATTATACCCATATCATATGACATAAATTAAAATATTAAGAGGGTAGGTATCGACAAGAGGATATTCTAATACAGGGGTTTTCAAACTATGGGTCCCGACCCTTCAGTGGGTCGCGAAATAAATAAATTGGGTCGCAAAATAAAAATGGCTCGCGAAAATAAGTAAGAAAAAAAAATAAAATGGGTCGCGAAAATAAATAAGAAAATAAAAATAATTGCACCATAATTTAGGCTTGGTTATTGTAATGTACACTCCACAGTCTAGGAAGCGACTGCAAGGAGAGCATTTCCTGATTTTCTTTGCCTCTCATGTTATCCGTTTTGCGCAGAAAAACTCGTAATCGTAGTTTTTCCCCCGTAATCTAACCTAAGCTCATTTCATATCATTACACTTAGGTTTAATGGGTCGCAATTCAAATTGTTGTTCTGGCTGTGGGTCGCAGTAAAAAACGTTTGAAAAACATTGTTCTAATATGTATGAGAATATATTCGTCGCTGTCACTAATATTTACGTGTATTTATCCACATATATTCTTATCACCCAGACGTACGTGATAGCCAAAGTGGGAGGAGTGAAGGACAATGGGTTGGTATTGAGATAATTGGTATATTATTATGTGGGGCTGGCAACAAGTCGATCTATTGTGTATTTAGAGAAGAAGAGGCGATATTTCATGACAAGTGTCGTGAGTGTGTAGGGGGTGTGTGGGGGAGTGTTATTGTGTGGGCAGTGTTGTGGGTGAAGAATTGATGTGAGGGAGTGTTGGTGTGCGGGAGGAAGGGTAAACGGGAAAAGGCATTACTTCACTGAGAGACTGGTGGTAACTTGGCATCAGTAGATAAGCAAAACAGTAACAACAATAAACATAAATCCTTTAAACAAAGAAAACACAGATAAACACCGAAGATAAGAGAAGATAAGAAAAACAAAAGTAATAAGAGTAAAATATTCAAATTTTGGTAAGATAATAAGATAAGTGACTGCTGGACAGGACCATAAGACATGGTACCTTGTGGGGGTCTAGTTAGGAGTTTATATGTACAGCATAACATAGTGGTCGAGGTTCCAGGTCATAGTTATTTATTTTAGTTGAGTAAATTTTCTCGGGATATGAAGGATAAAAATGGTGTGTGTGTGTGTGTGTGTGTGTGTGTGTGTGTGTGTGTTACAATCTTAAAGCGTTCACGTATATGTAAAAGTTTGTAAACCCGGACCATTACGCTTTATAAACTCACCATCACCCTACCACATCACCATTAAAACTCACCATCACCTCTTCTCTTATATCTCACCATTACGTCACCATCATTCCTTTCACCGCACCATCATTTCACCATAATATCACCATTCTCATCGTTACCTCACTGTGGCCTTCCCAAGAACTTCACCATCTATTCACCATCTCTTTTACTATCACCATCACCTCACCATTACTTCACCATAACACCAGGGTCCGTTGCTACCCACACGATGACGTCACCATCTGCAACGAGGACAATTTTTCTACTCCATGTCCGGTGCTTCTGGCTCGTGTGAGTAACCATAGTGTAGGTGTAGACAGCGGTGGTGAGAGAAAATAGAGTGCACTTGGTAGGCCTCTCCATTGTGGGTGAGAGTATGAAAGGCAGACACTCATAATATTTAAAGTGTTTACCATGGAAGCTGTGACCCCCCCCACGGTGGTACCTAGTTCGCCAGGCCACCGCCAGGGGGACATTGATCAACATTCGAGAAGTTGTATTTATGTTACATGTGGTATTTTTGCAGTTTTTCTTCAATAATTGATTTATTTTCGCAGTTCTTAACGTGATTTTAAACTCAAATAGCAGAGTTACCGTGGCGCTGTTGTTTATAACTGTTTGGTATTCTTTTGTATGTGTTTTGGTATAGGTTCTTGCAAAATTTCTTCATGATTCACGTAAACTCACGACACTCATACACACGACAGTCAAACACGCACACACAAGTGTATCTTGAGTTAGTAGCCAAGATTGGCTGTAAAAGGGCCACACACAGCTTCAATACAATTGTAACTCTGCTATTGGAGTATAAATTCAAACAAATTTTGAGAAAAACTACGAAAATATATGAATTATTAAAGAAAAACAACAAAACCACCTTCATAAAAGCCGACAGTAGACCCCTGGCGGTGGCCTGACGAACTACGTCTAGCACCACCGGGACCAGTTCGAGGCTGGGCCCAGCCAGTTGCTTTTTTTTTTTAATGGGAATTAGCCCACCCGGGCACAGATCAAACGACCCACAACGGGGCCTGGGGGGGGGGAGGGTGCGAAAAAGGAACAGAAATAAATTTAAAATATACACCAGGAGGAGGGTTTCTATTTACTGGGGTTGGCGTCTCTTGGTGCCGCAGTAGGTGATTGGTGCTTTGGTAGAGTTAGTTTGTCTAACTGTCTCTGTCCGTCTGTCTCTCAGTCTCTGTCTGTCTTTGTATCTCTGTTTGTCTGTCCGTCAGTCTGTCTCTGTCTGCCAGTCTATTTTTACAATGTCTGTCACTGTCTGTCTGTGTCTGTGTTTGTCTCGTTCTGTCTCAGCCTCTCTGTCTCAGCCTCTCTGTCTTTCCACTGTGTCGGTCTCTGGCTGTCTGTTCTGTCTCTCTGTCTGTCTGTCTGTTTTTTGTTGAAAGGAGTTGTTGAGTTAGGTTGTTTTTATTGAGAGGGTTGTCGCTGAGGTTGGGTATAGAGAATTGTAAGTATTTCTGTGCGGCTTTGTCTGGGGGGGAGGGGGGGTGTTGCTGTGTTTGGAGGTTGGTTGGTATTTTATTTTATTGTATTTATTTATTATTTTATTTTATTTTTTATTTTTTTATTTATTAATTTATTTATTTATTTTTGTTTTGTTAATTATTTATTTATTTTTTGTTGGGGGGCGGGGGGGGGCGGTGGTCGGGTATGTTGATTTATAGGATAGGATTCCTTAGGGAGGATTTGTAGACAGACAGACAAACAGAGACAGTTAGAAAAACAGACAGACGGACGGACACAGACAGACAGACATTAAACAGACAGACACACAGAAACAGACAGAAACCGTCAGACAAACGGACAAACACACCGAAAGACACAGACAGAAAAGACATACAGACAGACAAACAGACGAGCGGAGACAGACAGACAGTCAGAGGCAGACAGGGAGAGACAGACAATCTTGGCTAATAACTCAAGATAAAGAAGGAATCGCCGTAAATAAGAAGGTCCGGCGCTCTTCTCAGGCTCGACCGCTGTCACCCAAACTGAAACAGACAAAACATTGACTCACCACGTAACCATAACGTATCTGATTGAGTTGTTAAGCAACAGGAACACTTTGGTAAAAGAAGAAATAATAACAACTTGTAGGAATCGCTCTGTCTGTCTGTTGGTCTCTGTCATGTCTGTCTGTGTCTCTGCCTGTGTGTCTCAGTCTCTGTCTGTCTTTATATCTCAATCTCTGTCTGTGTGTCTCTGTGTCCGTTTCTTTCTGTCTGCCTGTCTGTCTGTTTGTCGCAGACACAAGCAGACAACTGAGAGACAGACAGACGGAGAAATAGAGGGACAGACAGAAACATAGACGGCGACAAAGACTAACATATAGACGAAAGAGACAGACAGACAGAAAAACAGACAGAGATTGATATTGTGAGACAGACTGGCAGAAACAGTCATACACAGAGACACAGATAGATGGGGGATGGGGGGATTCCACACCCTTCCCAGTCGGTGGGTCCTGATACCTTCCGTTGCCAACTACCGGATGGTGCCATTCTCCACCTCCCAGGATGGGTGTGGATGGGGGATGGGGGATTCCATACCCTTCCCAGTCGGTGGGTCCTGATACCTTACCGTACACCACCTACACCACCATACCCCATACTACACTACCCACTACACCCTCACTACACCACCATACCCCACACTACACCACCCTACACACACACTTCCCAGTCGGTGGGTCCTGATACCTTACCGTACACCACCCTACACCACCATACCCCATACTACACCACCCACTGCACCCTCACTACACCACCATACCCCACACTACACCACCCACTACACCACCCTACACACACACTTCCCAGTCGGTGGGTCCTGATACCTTACCGTACACCACCCTACACCACCATACCCCATACTACACCACCCACTACACCCTCACTTCACCACCATACCCCACACTACACCACCCTACACACACACTTCCCAGTCGGTGGGTCCTGATACCTTCTGTCGGCGCCTGACGGATTGTACCATTCTCCACTTCCTGGGAAGGATGTGGATTCCCTCTCCTCATCCCCCACTCCCCATCATCCCTCTGACCTCACCCACCCCTCCATCCTCTCACCCTTCCCAGTCGGTGGTTCTTGGTACCTTCTGTTGTTGGCTCTCTGATGGTACCATTCCCCACCTCCCAGGATGGGTGAGAGGATGATGGGTGTGGGTGGGTGGTTATAGTCGGGATGTCCTACACCCCCAATACACCACCCTACACCACCCGACCCAACACTACCCTATTTTATAACGTATTATTTGTGCTGTCTCAATTCTGATGTTGTTGACAAATGACCAGGAATTACAGTAATTATAAATGTTCTAATTATCATTCTCAATTATATTAATCATTTAAGTTAAAAAAAACACCAAAAGAATCGAACGACCCAGCAAAAACCGCTACGACCCACCCCAACGAACCCAACGACCCACCGCAACGAACCCAACGACCCAACGCAACGAACCCAACGACCCACCGCAACGCAACGAACCCAACGACCCACCGCAACGCAACGAACCCAACGACCCAACGCAACGAACCCAACGACCCAACGCAATGAACCCAACGACCACATAACAGACTTCGCGACCACCGCAGCTTTGGCGACCCTTTTTTATTTTTTTTTATTTATTTTATTTTTTATTTTTTTTTTTATTTTTTTTTAGCACACCACCCACTACACCCACCCCTTCATCCTCTCACCCTTCCCAGTCAGTGGTTCTTGGTACCTTCTGTTGTTGGCTGACGGATGGTACCATTCCCCACCTCCCAGGATGGGTGAGAGGATGATGGGTGTGGGGTTATAGACGGGATGTCCTACCCTACCTAACCTTACCTTACCTTACACCACCCCACACCACCCTACCCAACACTTCACCACCCTTCACCACGCACTGCACCACACCACCCAACACCTACCCGAGAGTTTAGTTAATAAGTGATGAACTGGCTTGGCCTTGCCTCGATCTGGCACTGGAGGAGCTAGATAGAGGTACTTACTTCGTCGTGTCACAGGCAGGGGAATTACTCTCGACTTTTTGGAAGGTCTATTTATGTTACATTAGCTGTTTTTCCTGTTTTTCTTTAATAATTCATATATTTACGCAGTCAACCTCCAAAAGTAGACGTTTATTAACATAGAGATATAATGGGGCACTCCGTACAACATTCAAGCTATGTGGGCGTGTATGACTTTCTTGTTGTGTACATGACTCGTGTGTGTGTGTGCGTGTATGACTGTCTTGTGCATATGATTGCCATGTATGTGTGTGTATGACTATCTTGTGTATATGTCTGTTGGATTCTCAAGTCTTTGTCCACTCAATTCCCTCACCTAAACCTTCTCCATTACCACACCCCTCATCCCCCACCCTCCACCCTCACCCCGCCAACCCCCATCCCCCACCCTCACTCCCCCCACCCTTACCCCCAAATGGTGAATTCATCTACTGTAAGTCACTCTTTTAAATTGGGGCATTAAAAAAACAAAAAAGCGTCAAAACAACAGAGACTCGACCGGCTCACTACCTACCATGTTGATTGCCCGCACAAGATGGACGAACAGACAGAATCTCATAAAAATAAAGTTCTTTTTTTCGCCCCCCAGGCTCCGTTGTGGGTCGTTTGACCTGTGCCCGGGTTGGCTAATTCCCGTAAAAAAACCACACACAAGAGAGAGATAGAGGAGAACACAATATCAACTTAGTAACTCATCCTTCCATTTCATTTCCAGGAACAACTTAGTTCTCCACGAGGTTCACAACATTACCCGTGGAAAGCCATCGTTATTGGAACATGGGGAAATTTCGTCCGGCAACTATTTTTGAAACCAAAAGAAAGAAAATTGATTTGGATGGACATAAAATGTATAAATCTGCAAAGGAATAATATTTGTTATACGATATACTCCATACAGAACAGCACATGCAGAATTGTATTGTTGTTTTTAAAAGCGGTCCATGTTTGTGTACGAAAAATGCCGCCAGCCTCTACTTGTCTCATCGCCGTTTATATCCTCCTAATTCGCCTAACCATCATAAAAGGTAAGCCTTTAAGATAACTAATACAACTAATTTATGTGTATAAATGTATTGAAATCAAATTGAACTAAAAAAAAGTCGTAAATGGTCTATTTGAAGAGTGGTGAGAACAGCTTCCTCTGGGATGGTGAATGACGTCCTTTATCAGAATTTATATCGACCCAATTTTCGTAATGAGCGCAATTAATAACAGTCCATCACTACCAAAATAATCATTTCCTTAGTATAATTACTTATTAGCCTAGATTTCATATTTTAATAAGTCCAAATATGCCAGGTAACTAGTGCTAGGTACTTCCCAGGCATGTTTCATTTGTGCATCAGTTTAACCACAATTTGCTACTAATAAGATAAATTCAGTGACCTAAATTCATGTTTTATTTTTATATTCCCTTAGTGACTCGATGTATTACAAAAAAGAACTACTTTACGACTTGTTTGGGCCAATAGTGGAGTGGTGATATTAATTAACTTTGCCATTCACACTGGTAGAATCAAATGTAGATATATTGGCTTTGTATGTCCATGATTTCAACAAAAATGAATAAGTCCATCTAAAATAAATGGAGTTGATGATATTATTATCTTTTTGGCCATCCAGCGAATTTAATGATTTTAAGTTGACCGATTTTTACAGACAGAGACTGAGAGACAGACGAACAGAGACAGTTAGACAAACTAACTCTACCAAAGCACCAATCACCTACTGCGGCACCAAGAGACGCCAACCCCAGTAAACAGAAACCCTCCTCGTGGTGTATATTAACACAGTATAACCTTTTTCTTCTATATTTTAAATTTATTTCTGTTCCTTTTTCGCACCCTCCCCCCCAGGCCCCGTTGTGGGTCGTTTGATCTGTGCCAGGGTGGGCTAATTCCCATTAAAAAAAAAAAGCAACTGGCTGGGCCCAGCCTCGAACTGGTCCCGGCGGTGCTAGACGTAGTTCGTCAGGCCACCGCCAGGGGTCTACTGTCGGCTTTTCTGAAGGTGGTTTTGTTGTTTTTCTTTAATAATTCATATATTTTCGGAGTTTTTCTCAGGATTTGCATGAATTTATACTCCAATAGCAGAGTTACAATTGTATTGAAGCTGTGTGTGGCCCTTTTACAGCCAATCTTGGCTACTAACTCAAGATACAATTGTGTGTGCGTGTTTGACTGGCGTGTGTGTATATGTATGAGTGTCGTGAGTTTACGTGAATCATGAAAAATCACGTTAAGAACTGCGAAAATAAATAAATTATTGAAGAAAAACTGCAAAAATACCACATGTAACATAAATACAACTTCTGGAATGTTGATCAATGTCCCCCTGGCGGTGGCCTGGCGAACTAGGTACCACCGTCCAGCTCCGGCAGGACGAGATCGAGGCTGGACCCAGCCAGTTGCTCACTTGAACTTATCACTCGAGTGGGTGACAACACGAGTATGACAGTGTTCCCCGCACTACCCTTCATGGGTAGTGATGTAGGCGACCTGTCATCTCGACACTGACAGAGTATGACAGTATTCCCCGCACAACCCTTCATGGGTGGGAGCTGTCATCTCGACCCTTGACTGAACTTGAATACGGCTACGAATAAGGCTATAACTATGACTGCCCTCACCCATCCTGGGAGGTGGAGAATGGTACCATCCGGTAGTTGGCAACGGAAGGTATCAGGACCCACCGACTGGGAAGGGTGTGGAATCCCCCCATCCCCCATCCACACCCATCCTAGGAGGTGGAGAATGGTACCATCCGGTAGTTGGCAACGGAAGGTATCAGGACCCACCGACTGGGAAGGGTGTGGAATCCCCCCATCCCCCATCCACACCCATCCTGGGAGGTGGAGAATGGTACCATCCGGTAGTTGGCAACGGAAGGTTTCAGGACCCAGCGACTGGGAAGGGTGTGGAATCCCCCCATCCCCCATCCACACCCATCCTCGGAGGTGGAGAATGGTACCATCCGGTAGTTGGCAACGGAAGGTATCAGGACCCACCGACTGGGAAGGGTGTGGAATCCCCCCATCACCCATCCACACCCATCCTGGGAGGTGGAGAATGGTACCATCCGGTAGTTGGCAACGGAAGGTATCAGGACCCACCGACTGGGAAGGGCGTGGAATCCCCCCATCACCCCCCATCCCCCAT
>NW_024728240.1:0-13735 GCF_018991925.1 Homarus americanus
TGTTATACACGATCAGGGGACTTTGTTATTCACGATCAGGGGACTTTGTTATACTCGATTAAGGGGCTTTGTTATACTTGATTAGCGGACTTTGTTATACTCGATTAGGGGCCTTTGTTGTACTCGATGAGGGGCCTTTGTTATACTGGATTAGGGGACTTTGTTATAGTTGATCAGGGCAGATCATTGGACTTTGTTATACTCGATCACGGGACTTTAATATACTCGATCAGGGGACTTTGCTATACTCGATGAGGGGCCTTTGTTATACTCGATTAGGGGCCTTTGTTATACTCGATTAGGGGACTTTGTTATACTCAACCAGGGGCCTTTGTTATACTCGATCAGGGGACTTTGTTATACACAATCAGGGGACTTTGTTATACTCGATCAGGGGCCTTTGTTATACTCGATCGGGGGACTTTGTTATACTCGATCAGAGGACTTTGTTATACTCGATGAAGGGGCTTTGTTGTACTCGATCAAGCGCCTTTGTTATACTCGATAAGGGGCCATTGTTATACTCGATCAGGGAAATTTGTTATACTCGATAAGGGGACTTTGTTATACTCGATGAGGGTGCTTTGTTATACTTGATAAGGGGACTTTGTTATACTCGATCAGGGGACTTTGTTATGCTCGTTGAGGGGCCTTTGTTTTACTCTATCATATGACTTTGTTATACTTTGATCTGTGGACTTTGTTTTACTCGATTAGGGGACCTTGTGTTACTCAATCAGGGAACTTTGTTATACTCGAACAGGGGACTTTGTTATGCTCGTTGAGGGGGCTTTGTTGTACTCGATCAAGGGCCTTTGTTATAATCGATAAGGGGCCATTGTTATACTCGATCAGGGAAATTTGTTATACTCGATAAGGGGACTTTGTTATAATCGATGAGGGGCCTTTGTTATGTTTGATGAGGGGACTTTGTTATACTCGATCAGGGGACTTTGTTATTCTCGATCAAGGGGCTTTGTTATACTCGATCAGTGGACTTTGTTATACTCGATCAGGGGACTTTGTTATACTCGATCAGGGGCCTTTGTTTTACTCTATTAAATGACTTTGTTATACTGGATCTAGGGACTTTGTTATACTCGATCAGGGTTCTTTGTTATTCTTGATCAGGGGACTTTGTTATACTCGAAGAGGGCCTTTGTTATACTCGATCGGGGGACTTTGTTATACTCGATCAGGGGACTTTGTTATACTCGATGAATAGCCTTTGTTACAATCGATCAAGGGACTTTGTTATACTCGATAAGGGGCCTTTGTTATACTCAATCAGGGGACTTTGTTATACTCAATCAGGGGACGTTGTTATACTTGATCAGGGGACTTTGTTATACTCGATCAGGGGATTTTGTTCTACACGATGAGGAGCTTTGTTATTCTTGATGAGGGGACTTTGTTATACTCGATGAGGGGCCTTTGTTTTACTCGATGAGGGGCCTTTGCTGTACTCGATCAGGGGCCTTTGTTATACTTGATGAGGGGGCTTTGTTATACTCGATCAGGGGACTTTATTATACTCTATCAGGGGACTTTGTTATACTTGATCAGGGATCTTTGTTATACTCGATCAGTGGACTTTGCAATATTCGATCAGGGAAGTTTGTTATACTCTATCAAGGGACTTTGTTATACTTGATCAGGGGACTTTGTTATGCTCGATCAGGGGCTTTTGTTATACTCGATGAGGGAGCTTTGTTATACTCGATCAGGGGGTTTTGTTATACTTGATTAGGGGACTTTGTTATACTCGATCAGGGATCTTTGTTTTACACGTTCAGGGGTCTTTGTTATACTCGTTCAGGGGACTTTGTTATACCTCGATCAGGGGACCTTTGTTATGCTCGGGATGAGGGGGCTTTGTTATACCTGATGAGGGGCTTTGTTCGATGAGGGCTTTGTTATACCGGATCAGGGACTTTGTTATACCTGATCAGGGACGTTATTATACCTGGACGAAATAGCCCTGCTATACCTGATCAGGGACTTTGTTATACTGATCAGGGACCTTTGTTACACCTCGATGAGGGGCCTTTGCTATACTCGATGAGGAGCCTTTGTTATACTCGATCAGGGGACTTTGTTATACTCGATCAGTGGACTTTGTTATACTCGATCAGGGGGCTTTGTTATACTTGATCAGGGGTCTTTGTTATACTCGATGAGGGGGCTTTGTTATACTCGATCAGGGGACTTTGTTATACTCGATCAGGGGACGTTATTATACTCGATCAGGAGCCTTTGTTATACTCGATCAGGGGACTTTGTTATACTCGATCAGGGGACTTTGTTACACTCGATGAGGAGCCTTTGCTATACTCGATGAGGAGCCTTTGTTATACTCGATCAGGGGACTTTGTTATACTCGATCAGTGGACTTTGTTATACTCGGTCAGGGGCCTTTAATATACTCGATCATTGGACTATGCTATACTCGATCAGGGAACATTGTTATACTCTATCAGGGCACTTTTTTATACTCAATCAGGTATCTTTGTTATACTCGTTCAGGGGGCTTTGTTATACTCGTTCAGGTGAGTTTGTTAAACTCGATCAGTGTACTTTGTTATTCTCGATCAGGAGACTTTCTTATACTCGATGAGGGGACTTTTTATACTCGATAGTGGTCTTTGTTATACTCGATCAGGGGACTTTAATATACTGGATCAGGGGACTTTGCTATACTCGATCAGGGGGCTTTGTTATACTCTATCAGGGGACGTTGTTATACTCGATCAGGGGACTTTGTTATACTCGATCAGGGGCCTTTGTTAAACTCGATGAGGGGCTTTGTTATACCTGATCAGGGGACGTTATTATACTCGATCAGGGGACTTTGTTATACTCGATGAGGGGCCTTTGTTATACTCGATCAGGGGACTTTGTTATTCTCGATCAGGAGACGTTATTATACTCCATCAGGGGACTTTGTTATACTCGATGAGGGGCCTTTGTTATACTCGATCAGGGGACTTTGTTATACTCGATCAGGGGATTTTGTTATACTCGATTAGCGGCCTTTGTTATACTCGATGAGGAGCCTTTGTTATACTCGATTAGGGGACTTTGTTATCTCGATCAAGGGACTTTGTTGTACTCGATTAGGGGGCTTTGTTGTACTCGATGAGGGGCCATTGTTATACTCGTTCAGGGGACTTTGTTATTTTCGATGAGGGGGCTTTGTTATACTCGATTAGGGGACTTTGTTATACTCGATCAGGGGACTTTTTTATACCTGATCAGTGGACTTTGTTTTACTCGATCAGAGGAATTTGTTATACTCGATCAGGCGACGTTGTTATACTGGATCAGGGGACTTTGTTATACACGATCAGAGGACTTTGTTATTCTCGATCAGGGGACTTTGTTATACTCGATTAAGGGGCTTTGTTATACTTGATCAGCGGACTTTGCTATACTCGATGAAGGGGCTTTGTTGTACTCGATCAAGGGCCTTTGTTATACTCGATAAGGGGCCATTGTTATAGTTGACTGTGCGATCATCATTGACTTTGTTATACTCGATCAGGGGACTTTAATATACCCGATCAGGGATTCCTTGCTATACTGATGAGGGGCCTTTTGTTATACCTCGATTAGGGCCTTGTTATACTCGATCAGGCGACGTTGTTATACTCGATTAGAGGACTTTGTTATACTCGATGAAGGGGCTTTGTTGTACTCGATCAAGGGCCTTTGTTATACTCGATAAGGGGCCATTGTTATACTCGATCAGGGAAATTTGTTATACTCGATAAGGGGACTTTGTTATAATCGATGAGGGGGCTTTGTTATACTTGATCAGGGGACTTTGTTATACTCGATCAGGGGTCTTTGTTATGCTCGATGAGGGGTCTTTGTTTTACTCTATCAGATGACTTTGTTATACTTTGATCTGGGGACTTTGTTTTGCTCGATCAGGGGACCTTGTTTTACTCAATCAGGGGACTTTGTTATACTCGATCAGGGGGCTTTGTTATACTCGATCAGGGGATTTTGTTATACTCGATCAGGGGACTTTGTTTTACTCGATTAGGTGACTTTGTTATACTCGATTAGGGGGCTTTGTTGTACTTGATGAGGGGCCTTGTTATACTCGATCAGGGGACTTTGTTGTACTCGATTAGGGGGCTTTGTTGTACTCGATGAGGGGCCTTGTTATACTCGATAAGGGGTCATTGTTATACTCGATCAGGGGACTTTGTTATACTTGATGAGGGGCCTTTGTTATGTTTGATCAGGGGACTTTGTTATACTCGATCAGGGGATTTTGTTATTCTCGATCAAGGGGCTTTGTTATACTCGATTAGTGGACTTTGTTATCTGACTAGCCTTTGTTAAACTCGATCAGGGCCTTTGTTATACTCGATCAGGGGACTTTGTTATACTCGATCAGGGGACTTTGTTATACTCGATCAGCGCACTTTGTTATACTTGATCAGGGGACTTTGTTATACTCGATGAGGGGCCTTTGTTATACTCAATCAGGGGTCTTTGTTATACTCGATCAGCGGACTTTGTTATTCGCGATCTGGGGATTTTGTTATACTCGTTCAGGGGACTTTGTTATACTTGATTAGGGGACTTTGTTATTCCCGATGAGGGGCCTTTGTTAAACTCGATGAGGGGCCTTTGTTATACTCGACCAGGGGACTTTTTTATACTCGATCAGGGGCCTTTGTTAAACTCGATATGGGGACTTTGTTGTACTCGATCAAGGGGCTTTGTTATACTTGATCAGGGACCTTTGTTATACTCGATCAGGGGACTTTGTTATACTCGTTTAGGGGACTTTGTTGTACTTGATCAGGGGACTTTGTTATACTCGATGAGGGGCCTTTGTTATACTCGACCAGGGGACTTTGTTATAATCGTTCAGGGGACTTTGTTATACTCGATCAGGGGACTTTGTTATACTCGATCAGGGGACTTTGTTATACTCACACCAGGGGAGTTTGTTATACTCGACCAGAGGACTTTGTTATACTCGATCAGGGGCCTTTGTTAAACTTGATCAGGCGACTTTGTTGTACTCGATCAGGGGACTTTGTTATACTCGATAAGTGGCCTTTGTTATACTCGACCAGGGGATTTTGTTATAATCGTTCGGGGGACTTTGTTATAATTGAACAGGGGACTTTGTTAAACTCGATGAGGGGCCTTTGTTATACTCGACCAGGGGACTTTGTTATAATCGTTCAGAGGACTTTGTTATACTCGATCAGGGGACTTTGTTATACTCGATCAGGGGCCTTTGTTAAACTCGATTAGGGCCCTTTGTTTTACTCGATCAGGGGACTTTGTTATACTCGATAAGGGGACTTTGTTATACTCGATCAGAGGCCTTTGTTATACTCGATCAGGGGACTTTGTTATACTCGATCAGGAGACTTTGTTATACACGATCACGGGACTTTGTTATCCTCGATAAGGGGACTTTGTTATACTCGATGAGGGGGCTTTGTTATACTTGATCAGGTGACTTTTTTATACTCGATGAGGGAAATTTGTTATACTCGATGAGGGGCCTTTGTTAAACTCGATGAGGGACCTTTGTTATACTCGTCCAGGGGACTTTGTTACACTCGATAAGGGGCCTTTGTTAAACTCGATCAGGGGCCATAGTTATATGCGATCAGGGGAATTTGTTATACTCTATCAGGGGACTTTGTTATACTCGATCAGGGGCCTTTGTTAAACTCGATAAGGGGCTTTTGTTATACTCGATCAGGGGACTTTGTTATACTCGATCAGGGGACCCTGTTATACTCGATCAGCGGACTTTGTTATACTCGATCAGGGGACGTTGTTATACTCGATCAGGGGACGTGGTTATACTCGATCAGGGGCCTTTGTTATACTCCATCAGGGGACTTTGGTATACCTTCCGACCAGGGTTCTTTGTTATACCCGACCAGTTGAGTCATTGCACTCTAATAAGGGGACTTTGTTATACCTCGATGAGGGGCCTTTGTTAAACTCTCGATGATGAGGGGCCTTTGTTATACTCGACCAGGGGACTTTTGTTATACCTGATGAGGGCCTTTTGTTGCAACTCGATCAGGGGCCTTTGTTATACTCGATCAGGGGACTTTGTTATACTCGATCAGGGGACTTTGTTATACTCGATCAGGGGGCTTTGTTATAGCCGATTAGGGAACTTTGTTTTGCTCGATCAGGTGACTTTGTTATACTCGATCAGGGGACTTTGTTATACTCTATCAGAGGATTTTGCTATCCTCGATCAGGGGACATTTTTATACTCTATGAGGGGGCTTTGTTATACTTGATCAGGGAACTTTGTTATACACGGTGAGGGGACTTTGTTATACTCGATCAGGGGACTTTGTTATACTCGTTCAGGGGACTTTGTTATACTCGATCAGGGGCCTTTGTTAAACTCGATCAGGGGCCTTTGTTATACTCGATCAGGGGATTTTGTTATTCTCGATCAGGGGACTTTGTTATACTCGTTCAGGGGACTTTGTTATACTTGATCAGGGGACTTTGTTATACTCGATGAGGGGATCTTTGTTATACTCGACCATGGGACTTTGATATAAACGTACAGGGGACATTGTTATACTCGATCAGGGGACTTTGTTATACTCGATCAGGGGACTTTGTTATACTCGATCAGCGGACTTTGTTATACTTGATCAGGGGACTTTGTTATACTCGATGAGGGGCCTTTGTTATACTCAATCAGGGGACTTTGTTATACTCGATCAGAGGACTTTGTTATTCTCGATCTGGGGATTTTGTTATACTCGTTCAGGGGACTTTGTTATACTTGATTAGTGGACTTTGTTATTCCCAATGAGGGGCCTTTGTTAAACTCGATGAGGGGCCTTTGTTATACTCGACCAGGGGACTTTGTTATACTCGATCAGGGGCCTTTGTTAAACTCGATATGGGGACTTTGTTGTAATCGATCAGGGGGCTTTGTTATACTCGATCAGGGACCTTTGTTATACTCGATCAGGGGACTTTGTTATACTCGTTGCGGGGACTTTGTTATACTTGATCAGGGGACTTTCTTATACTCGATGAGGGGCCTTTGTTATACTCGACCAAGGGACTTTGTTATAATCGTTCAGGGGACTTTGTTATACTCGATCAGGGGACTTTGTTATACTCGATCAGGGGACTTTGTTATATTCGACCAGGGGAGTTTGTTATACTCGACCAGGGGACTTTGTTATACTCGATCAAGTGCCTTTGTTAAACTCGATCAGGGGACTTTGTTGTACTCGATCAGGGGACTTTGTTATACTCGATGAGGGGCCTTTGTTATACTCGACCAGGGGATTTTGTTATAATCGTTCAGGGGACTTTGTTATAATTCATCAGGGGACTTTGTTATACTCGATGAGGGGCCTTTGTTATACTCGACCAGGGGATTTTGTTATAATCGTTCAGGGGACTTTATTATACTCGATCAGGGGACTTTGTTATACTCGATCAGGGGACTTTGTTATACTCGACCAGGGGAGCTTGATATACTCGACCAGGGGACATTGTTATACTCGATCAGGGGCCTTTGTTAAACTCCATTAGGGGCCTTTGTTATACTCAATGAGGGGCCTTTGTTATACTCGATCAGGAGACTTGTTATACTCGATCAGCGGACTTTGTTATTCTCGATCAGGGGACTTTGTTGCGGCCTGACCAGGTACTTTCGTTATACTCGATCAGGGGCCTTTGTTAAACTCGATCAGGGGACTTTGTTTTACTCGACCAGGGGACTTTGCTATACTCGATGAGGGGCCTTTGTTAAACTCGATGAGGAGCCTTTGTTATACTCGACCAGGGGACTTTGTTATACTCGATGAGGGGCCTTTGTTAAACTCGATCAGGAGATATGTTATAGTCGACCAGGGGACTTTGTTATATTCGATCAGGGGCCTTTGTTAAACTCGATCAGGGGCCTTTGTTATACTCGATCAGATGACTTTGTTATACTCGATCAACGGACTTTGTTATACTTGATCAGGGGACTTTGTTATACTCGATGAGGGGCCTTTGTTATACTCAATCAGGTGACTTTGTTATACTCGATCAGCGGACTTTGTTTTTCTCGATCTGGGGATTTTGTTATACTCCTTCAGGGGACTTTGTTATACTTGATTAGGGGACTTTGTTATTCCCGATGAGGGGCCTTTGTTAAACTCGATGAGGGGCCTTTGTTATACTCGACCAGGGGACTTTGTTATACTCGATCAGGGGCCTTTGTTAAAGTCGATATGGGGACTTTGTTGTGCTCGATCAGGGGGCTTTGTTATACTCGATCAGGGACCTTTGTTAAACTCGATGAGGGGGCTTTGTTATACTCGTTGAGGGGACTTTGTTATACTTGATCAGGGGACTTCGTTATACTCGATGAGGGGCCTTTGTTATACTCGACCAGGGGACTTTGTTATACTCGATAAGGGGTCTTTGTTAAACTCGATCAGGGGACTTTGTTATACTCGATCAGGGGACTTTGTTATACTCGACCAGGGGAGTTTGTTATACTCGACCAGGACTTTGTTATACTCGATGAGGGGCCGTTGTTAAACTCGATCAGGGGACTTTGTTGTACTCGATCAGGGGACTTTGTTATACTCGATGAGGGGCCTTTGTTATACTCAACCAGGGGATTTTGTTATAATCGTTCAGGGGACTTTGTTATAATTGAACAGGGGACTTTGTTAAACTCGATGAGGGTCCTTTGTTATACTCGACCAGGGGACATTGTTATAATCGTTCAGGGGACTTTGTTATACTCGATCAGGGGACTTTGTTATACTCGATCAGGGGAGTTTGTTATACTCGATCAGGGGACTTTGTTATACTCGATGAGGGGCCTTTGTTAAACTCGATTAGGTGCCTTTCTTATACTCGATCACGGGCCTTTGTTATACTCGATCAGGGGACTTTGTTATACTTGATCAGTGGCCGTTGTTATACTCGATGAGGGGGCTTTGTTGTACTCGATCAGGGGACTTTGTTATACTCGATGAGGGGACTTTGTTATACTCGATTAGGGGCCATTTTTATACTCGATCAGGGGACTTTGTTATACTCGAATAGGGACCTTGTTATACTCCGACCAGGGGAGCCGTTATACTCGATCAGGGGACTGTTACTCTAATTAGAATTTTGTTATACTCGATCAGGGGACTTTGTTATATTCGATGATGGGACTTTGTTATTCTCGATCATATGACTTTGTTATACTCGAACAGGGGACTTTGTTATACTCGATCAGGGGCCTTTGTTGAACTCGATCAGGGGCCTTTGTTATACTCGATCAGGGGACTTTGTTATACTCTATAAGGGAACTTTGTTATACTCGATCAGCTGATTTTGTTATTCTCGATCAGGGGAATTTTGTTATACTCGTTCAGGGGACTTTGTTATACTTGATCAGGGGACTTTGTTATACTCGATGAGGGGCCTTTGTTATACTCGACCAGGGGACTTTGTTAAAATTGTTCAGGGGACTTTGTTATACTCGATCAGGTGACTTTGTTATACTCGATCAGGGGACTTTGTTATAATCGACCAGGGGAGTTTGTTATACTCGACCAGGGGACTTTGTTATACTCGATCAGGGGCCTTTGTTAAACTCGATCAGGGGACTTTGTTATACTCGATCAGGGGACTTTGTTATACTCGATCAGGGGACTTTGTTATTCTCGATCAGCGGACTTTGTTATACTCGATCAGGGGACTTTGTCATACGCGTTGAGGGGCCTTTGTTATACTCGATCAGGGGACTTTGTTATACTCGATCAGCAGACTTTGTTATTCTCGATCAGGGGACTGTGTTATACTCGTTCAGGGGACTTTGTTATACTTGATCAAAGGACTTTGTTATACTCGATGAGGGGCCTTTGTTAAACTCGATGAGGGGCCTTTGTTATACTCGACCAGGGGACTTTGTTATACTCGATCAGGGGCCTTTGTTAAATTCGATCAGGGGACTTTGTTGTACTCGATCAGAGGGCTTTGTTATACTGATCAGGGAACTTTGTTATGGCCTTTTCGATCAGGGCCTTTGTTATAATCTCCTCAAATTCAGGTGACTTTGTTATACTCGATCAGGGGAGTTTGTTATACTCGATCAGGGGACTTCATACTCGATCAGGGGACTTTGTTATACTGACCAGGGGAGTTTGTTATACTCTCGACCAGGGGACTTGTTATACTTCCTGATCAGGGGCCTTTGTTAAACTCGATCAGGGGACTTTGTTGTACTCGACCAGGGGACTTTGTTATACTCGATGAGGGGCCTTTGTTAAACTCGATGAGGGGCCTTTGTTATACTCGATCAGGGAACTATGTTATACTCGATGAGGGGCCTTTGTTAAACTCTGTTATACTCGATCAGGGGACTTTGTTATACTCTATCAGGGGATTTTGCTATCCTCGATCAGAGGACATTGTTATACTCTATGAGGGGGCTTTGTTATACTCGATCAGGGAACTTTGTTATACTCGGTGAGGGGACTTTGTTATACTCGATCAGGGGCCTTTGTTATACTCGTTCAGGGGACTTTGTTATACTTGATCAAGGGACTTTCTTATGCTCGATTAGGGGGCTTTGTTATACACGATCAGGGGGCTTTGTTATACTTGATCAGGGGCCTTTATTATAATCGTTCAAGGGACTTTCTTATACTCGATCAGGGGACTTTGCTATACTCGACGAGGGGCCTTTGTTAAACTCGATGAGGGGTCTTTGTTATACTCGACCAGGGGACTTTGTTATACTCGATCAGGGGCCTTTGTTAAACTCGATCAGGGGCCTTTGTTATACTCGATCAGGGGATTTTGTTATTCTCGATCAAGGAACTTTGTTATACTCGTTCAGGGGACTTTGTTATACTTGATCAGGGGACTTTGTTATAAGCGTTCAGGGGATTTTGTTATACTCGATCAGGGGAATTTGTTATACTCGATCAGGGGACTTTGTTATACTCGATCAGGGGAGTTTGTTATACTAGACCAGGGGACTTTGTTATATTCGATCAGGGGCCTTTGTTAAACTCGATCAGGGGCCTTTGTTATACTCGATCAGATGACTTTGTTATACTCGATCAGCGGACTTTGTTATACTTGATCAGGGGACTTTGTTTATACTCGATGAGGGCCTTTGTTATACTCAATCAGGGGACTTTGTTATACTCGATCCAGCGGACTTTGTTTTCTCGATCTGGGGATTTTTTGTTATACTTTCGTTCAGGGGACTTTGTTACTTATACTTGATTAGGGGACTTTATTTATTCCCGATGAGAATAGCACTGTTAAGCTCGATGAGGGGCTTCTTTGTTATATACTCGACCAGGGCTTTATTTATACTCGATCAGGGCCTTTGTTAAACTCCATTAGGGGCCTTTGTTATATACTCGATGAGGGGCCTTTGTTATACTCGATTAGGGGACTTTGTTATACTCGATCAAGCGGACTTTGTTATTCTCGATCAGGGGACTTTGTTATACTCGTTCAGGGACTTTGTAATACTTTATCAGGGGTTTTATTTATACTCGATGGGGGCCTTTGTTAAACTCGATGAGGGCCTTTGTTATATACTCGACCAGGGGACACTGTTAGCATACTCGACCAGGGGACTTTGTTATACTCTATCAGGGGACTTTGTTATACTCGATCAGCGGACTTTGTTATTCTCGATCAGGGGATTTTGTTATACTCGTTCAGGGGAGTTTGTTATACTTGATCAGGGGACTTTGTTATACTCGATGAGGGGCCTTTGTTATACTCGACCAGGGGACTTTGTTATACTCGATCAGCGGACTTTGTTATTCTCGATCTGGCGATTTTGTTATACTCATTCAGGGGACTTTGTTATACTTGATTAGGGGACTTTGTTATACTCGATGAGGGGCCTTTGTTAAACTCGATGAGGGGCCTTTGTTATACTCGACCAGGGGACTTTGTTATACTCGATCAGGGGCCTTTGTTAAACTCGATATGGGGACTTTGTTATACACGATCAGCGGACTTTGTTATACTTGATCAGGGGACTTTGTTATACTCGATGAGGGGCCTTTGTTAAACTCGACCAGGGGGCTTTGGTATACTCGATCAGTGGCCTTTGTTAAACTCGATCAGGGGCCATTGTTATACTCGATCAGGGGACTTTGTTATACTCGAACAGGGGACTTTGTTATACTCGATCAGCGGACTTTGTTATACTCGATCAGGGGACGTTGTTATACTCGATCAGGGGACGTTGTTCTACTCGATCAGGGGCCTTTGTTATACTCGATCAGGGGCCGTTGTTAAACTCGATATGGGGACTTTGTTGTACTCGATCAGGGGGCTTTGTTATACTCCATCAGGGACCTTTGTTATACTCGATCAGGGGACTTTGTTATACTCGTTGAGGGGACTTTGTTATACTTGATCAGGGACTTTATTATACTCGATGAGGGGCCTTTGTTATACTCGACCAGGAGACTTTGTTATAATCGTTCAGGGGACTTTGTTATACTCGATCAGGGGACTTTGTTATACTCGTTCAGGGAACTTTGTTATACTTGATCAGGGGAGTTTGTTATACTCGATGAGGGGGCTTTGTTATACACGATGAGAGGGCTTTGTTATACTTAATCAGGGGCCTTTGTTATAATCGGTCAAGGGACTTTGTTATACTCGATCAGGGGACTTTGTTATACTCGATCAGGGGACTTTGTTATACTCGACCAGGGGAGTTTGTTATACTCGATCAGGGGACTTTGTTATACTCGATCAGGGACGTTGTTATACTCGATCAGGGGCCTTTGTTATACTCGATCACGGGACTTTGTTATACTCTATCAGGGACTTTGTTATACTCGATCAGGGGACTTTGTTATACTCGACCAGGGGAGTTTGTTATACTCGACCAGGGGACTTTGTTATACTCGATCAGGGGCCTTTGTTATACTCGATTAGGGAACTTGTTATACTCGATCAGGGGACTTTGTTATACTCGTTCAGCGGACTTTGTTATACACGATCAGGGGCCTTTGTTATACCCGATCAGGGGACTTTGCTATACTCGATCAGGGTACTTTGTTATACTCGGTGAGGGGACTTTGTTATACTCGATCAGGGGACTTTGTTATACTTGTTCAGGGGACTTTGTTATACTTAATCTGGGGACTTTGTTATTCTCGATGAGGGGGCTTTGTTATACACGATCAGGGGGGCTTTGTTATACTTGATCAGGGGCCTTTGTTATAATCGTTCAAGGGACTTTGTTAAACTCGGTCAGGGTCCTTTGTTATACTCGATCAGGGGACTTTGTTATACTCGATCAGGGGACTTTGTTATACTCGACCAAGGAAGTTTGTTATACTCGACCAGGGGACTTTGTTATACTCAATCAAGGGCCTTTGTTAATCTCGGTCAGGGTCCTTTGTTATACTCGATCAGGGGACTTTGTTATACTCGATCAGGGGCCTTTGTTAAACTCGATCAGGGGACTTTGTTATACTCGATCAGGGGCCTTTGTTATAATCGTTCAGGGGACTTTGTTATAATCGATCAGGGGACTTTGTTATACTCAACCAGAAATCTTTGTTATACTTGACCAGGGGAGTTTGTTATACTCGACCACGGGACTTTGTTATACTCGATCAGGAGACTTTGTTATACTCGATGAGGGGCCTTTGTTAAACTCGATGAGGGACCTTTGTTATTCTCGACCAGGGGACTTTGTTACACT
>NW_024728241.1:0-28089 GCF_018991925.1 Homarus americanus
CGCTGGCGGCAGTGAGGAAGCAGCTGAATCCACCGTCGCCCCCACTTCACCACCTGTTATGGAATTGAGTGACGATGAGCCCAATGACCGAGGCCCTGTCGCCGAGGAGAGGTACGGTACAGTAAAGTGAAATTCTTATCTCTTTTTTTTAATAGCTTTTCTTGCCATGTTTATTGTTTGTAAAAATGCACAGCACAGTACAGTTCAGTACAAGTACTGTACATAGGAAGTGGAGGTGCAGTTATTCACAAAACATTTGTGTTTGTTGTCGGCAGTAGTGACGGTGCGGAGGGAGCGAGTTGGGAGGAGTGGTGAGGTGACCTTGGACGCAGGAGCAGGGACGAGTGGAGATGCCAGCCAGTATATTTCGGGTGTATTAATTGTTTTTATAGCTATTTTTGCATTTTAATATTAAATACTGTACATTACGTTTCAACAAAACTACCATTTATTTCTGAGAACATAGAAATGTAATATTTTTGCTGAAATGATGTACGTATTACAGTGGAAAGTGGGATAAAATTGTGACGCAAGCAATGACTCTCTCTCTTTCTTTCGTTCAAAAGATGTTGCCGTAATCGCTTTTCGAATGGTTTTCAGTTGTGGGATTATAAGGCTAATGATAGGATAGAATATTATTGTAATACAGTACGAGTACAGTACAACAGTTTTTTAACTGAAAACCATTCGAAAAGCGATTACGGTAAAATCTTTTGAACAACGAAAGAAAGCGAAAGTCATTGTTTTCGTCATGATTTTATCCCACCTTCCACTGTAATACGTACGTCATTTCAGCAAAAATATTACATTTCCATATTTATTTCTGAGAATATATTCATTCAGGCACAGTTAAGGTAAAATATACTTGTGATGTAATATTTTAATGAAAATATTTATAAATAAGGTATTGTATTTTTCTTTTGTTTCAAATTTATTTAACAAAGATTGATGTTTCAAATTTAATTACCAAAAATTTATGTATCTATAAATAAACTTTTAAAAATGAATACTTTATGTTTTACATACTCCTGTGCATACCATACCATGCATTTGGCTACTTTGGGCTTGCTATGATGACGCAAGAGATCTGCCCTGGCAACTGTACCGACACTCACAGCGGGTGGTGCGTTGGTGCGTCGTTTCCATCGTTTACTGGTAGTTACTGGTAAATATTTTTCAACCTAACGAAACTATTACCCGTATAGAGGTCAACCCCCAACTTTTTGCCCAAAAATTTGGTCTTAAGAACTCGTGCTATACACGGGTATATACGGTATGTTGTAGTAAAAATTTTATCTTAACTTTATGATGGTATGCACACACACTTAATATAGAAGAGGTTAGGTTAGGAAAAATAAAGGTTAAGTTAGGAAAAATAAAGGTTAGGTTAGGAAAACTAAAAGTTAGGTTGAACACTTACGTTAGTAGAAGAGATGGGTCAGCATACGTGCATGGAGGCTGGTTCCGAGGCAGAGGGCAGGCTACTGGCCCTCAGGTGAGTCTTCATCGGTGTCATCCACACTTACTAGAGCCTCCCTGACAAATCCCTCAAAGTCATCATCACTGTCTCTACCTCTGTCACTATCACTGGCTTGGGCTGGCTGTGGTGGGTTGCGGGTGAAGAACTCTGTTATGCTTTGCTGACGGCTGGTGTTTATGTTGTCGTCATAAACCTTGAAGTAGGGCTCCATAGTCTGCAACAACTGGGTAGTGAAGATTTCATACCTGTTTGCGTCAGGGTCTTCGGAAAGGAGGAGCTTGACTTTCTCGATACACTCGATGGCACCCCTAACATTACTATGGGATAAGCGGTGTTCTTCTTGGGATGACGCACCACCTGCCTCTTCACTGACGTCATCATCATCTACCATCTCGTCGGTAGTCACATCAGGATCCCTTATCACCTCCAGGATGTCGTCGTTGGTGGTCTCGGAGAAGCCTGCAGCTGTAACACTCTGCGCAGCTTCTCTGGCAAGGTCCACTGCTACTGCAACAGTCTGAACCTCACCAGTCACAGATTGACTCTGCCTAACGGCCGGAATGCCTTGCAACACATGTCTCCATGCGTGACGAACAGTTGCTACAGACAGCTGATCCCATGCCTCCACCAAGAAGTCCACAGCTTTCTTGATGTTGAATATTCTCCAGAATTGTTTTAAAAGTACTTGTTGCTCTGCCAACTGTTGATCCTCGTCGTCTTCGCTCTTGCTATCGGTGGTGGTGTCACTCAGGTTACGCAACTCTTCCCTGGTGTTGGTGTAGTCGTTCAGGAGCTTGAAAATTTTAGTAGAGAATGCAGCTTTTACATTACAGATTAACTCTTGGTCCATGGGCTGTAATTTTGACATAGTGTTGGGGGGAAGGAAGACCACTTTTACGTTGGAGTGACGATCTAACAGTAGGGGCGAGTGTACTGGTGCGTTGTCCAGCAGCAACAAAATCTTGAATAGCACATTCTGTTGCTCACAGAATTTCTTCACATCGGGAACGAAACAGTCATCAAACCAGGAGAGGGACAGTGTAGAGAACATCCACGCCTTACGTGCGGTCAGCCAGTGGACATTTAGCTTGGTCATGTCCATGCTCTTGTAGGCGTGCGGCTTGCGTGCTGTGTGGATCACCGATAACTTTAGCTTACAGGTACCGGAGGCATTGGTGGTAAACAGGACGGTGATGCGCTCCTGCAACTTCCGGCCCCGAATCTTGCTGGCATTCTGCACAACGAAGGTCTTGGAAGGTAGCTTTTTCCAAAAAAGACCAGATTCGTCCATGTTAAACACCTGGTCGTCGGTGTACTGTCCTTCCTCCATAATCTCACGTAAAAACGGAGGAAATTCCCTAGCCGTAACACGGTCAGCACTAGCTTCTTCACCACCAATGTTGATATTGGTGATCTTGTTCCTCTTCTTAAACCTCTGTAACCACCCAGAGGAAGCATTAAAGGGTTTGGGCTCTTTAATTCCCATCTTTCGTGACACTGCAGCATACAGTTCACGTGCATACTCCTTAACAGAGCGCATGTCCACCGTCATGTTCCGTCGCGCCTGACGCACCAAGTAGCTCACAAGTAATTTTTTCGTCTTGAGAAGCACCTGGTTGTGTAAATACTTGATCATAGAAGCACCTGTAGACTTTGTGATGTTCATGTGCTCCTTTATCTTGGCTGCATCCTTCTTAATTGTCCTCATCGTAGACTCGTTAACACCATGCTGGCGCGAGATCAACCTGTCTTGTTCCTTTCTCCAACTCTTGTATGATCTTATACTTAATTTCGCAGCTTAAGGAACATCGTGTCTTCTTTGGCTTATTGGCTTAGGGCGGCTGGGTCCAGGTAAGGAAAGGTTTCTCTCTGGGGGCGGTGGTCCGGCGGAAGCCATTTTACAGAACAATGGATGCACGATTACACGGTGTGGCCTGGAGGGATGAAACTGCTGTGGCTAGGTCAAGCGTCGTCTTTCCTCCCTCCCTCCCTGCAGCAGGTGGACACGTCATATTGCTTTATACGAATCACAGCTAGCCGCGGGGAGAGGTAAGGATTCATGGCCCAATTACAGTCCGATACGTCATATGACGTCACTGATAACGCAACAAAGACACACACTGCGCAACCTACTCGCGCCGCTTACACAACATGGCGGGAGGTTTGGATCCAAAAATGGTGCGGCGCGAGATGACCGCCAGCCGCTCTCCGCGTAAAGGGTTACACGCACTTCGGAATGTGAGCATTCCGGTTTCGGCAGGGTACCGCATAAACGTGGAAATGCGGAATGTGGGACCATCTAAAGCGAGGGTTGACTGTATATATATATATATATATATATATATATATATATATATATATATATATATATATATATATATATATATATATATATATATATATATATATATATATATATATATATATATATAATCTACTGTGATACTGAAAAGGGTAAATAAAAAATTTAATACCTAATGTGAATGAAAAGTGCATTCTGTACTTGTGTTAAATTACTGTATCATGTTCCTTTTTTATGTAATACAGCGTTATTAAAAGTTTATATTTGTTTAGTGCACACACACTGCATAAATATTTTGTTAGACTTTGAACTTATGCAGTAGAGTAGGTAAGTAACATGACCAGCATGCCTAGCTTGAAATTTAGAGATGACCACTGTTACATCCTAGTACAGTCAACCCTCACTTTACGCGGTCCCACATTCTGCGTTTCCACGTTAATGCGGTGCCTTGCCAGAACCTAATTTGCTCACATTACGCGGTGCGTGAACCCCATTACGCGGAGAGTGTACGGCGCGACGCTATTTTTAGATTCGCCCCACCCGCCTGCCTGCCTGTGCTCCTCGCCTCTCCCTCCTCCTCCCTCCGCTTGGGCAAGCCGCGCGGTAAGGTTGCGCAGTGTGTCTCTGTTGCATTATCACTGACGTCATATGACGTATCGGACTGTGATTGGCCATGCATCCCTACCCCCCTCTGCTGCTAGCTGTAATTGGCTTAAAGTATTATGACGTGTCCACCCGGGGGAGGGAGGGAGGGAGGAAAGATGATCCTTGACCTAGCCGCGCCAGTTTCATCCCTCCACGCCAGACCGTGTAAACGTGCATCCATTGTTCTCTAAAATGGCTTCCGCCGGACCACCACCCCCAGAGAGAAACCTTTCCTTACCTGGACCCAGCGGCACTAAGCCAAAGAAGACACGACGTTCCTTAAGCTACGAGGTGAAGTATACCATCATCCAAGAGTTGGAGAAAGGAACAAGGCAGGTTGATTTGGCGCGCCAGCATGGTGTGAATGAATCTACGATTCGAACAATAAAGAAGGATGCAGCCAAGATAAAGGAGCACATGAAGATCACAAAGTCTACAGGTGCTTCTATGATCAAGTATTTTCACAACCAGGTGCTTCTCAAGACAGAAAAATTACTTGTGAGGTACTTGGTGCGTCAGGCGCGACGGAACATGGCGGTCGACACGCGCTCTGTTAAGGACTACGCACGTGAACTGTACATTGCAGTGGCACGAAAGATGGGAACTACAGAGCCCAAACCCTTTAATGCTTCCTCTGGGTGGTTACAGAGGTTTAAGATCCAGAACAAGATCACCAATATAAACATTGGTGGTGAAGAAGCGAGTGCTGACCGTGCTGCGGCTAGGGAATTTCCTCCGTTCTTACATGAGATTATGGAGGAAGGACAGTGCACCGACGACCAGGTGTTTAACATGGACGAATCTGGTCTTTTCTGGAAAAAGCTACCTTCCAAGTCCTTCGTTGTAAAGAATGCCAGCAAGATTTGGGGCCGGAAGATGCAGAAGGAACGCATCACCGTCCTGTTTACCACCAATGCCTCCGGTACCAGTAAGCTCAAGTTATCGGTGATCGATACAGCACGCAAGCCGCACGCCTACAAAACCATGGACATGACCAAGCTAAATGTCCACTGGCTGACCGCACGTAAGGCGTGGATGTTCTCTACACTGTCCCTCTCCTGGTTTGATGACTGTTTTGTTCCCGATGTAAAGAAATTCTGTGAGCAACAGAATGTGCCATTCAAGATTTTGTTGCTGCTGGACAACGCACCAGGACACTCGCCCCTACTGTTAGATCGTCACCCCAACGTAAAAGTGGTCCTCCTTCCTCCCAACACTACGTCTATATTACAGCCCATGGACCAAGAGTTAATCTGTAATGTAAAAGCTGCATTCTCTACGAAAAAATTCAAACTCCTGAACGACTACACCAACACCAGGGAAGAGTTGCGCAACCTGAGTGACACCACCACCGATAGCAAGAGCGAAGAAGATGAGGATCAACAGTTGGCACAGCAAAAAATACTGTTCAAACAATTCTGGAGAGTATTTAACATCAAGAAAGCTGTGGACTTCTTGGTGGAGTCATGGGATCAGCTGTCTATTGCTACAATTCGTCACGCATGGAGACATGTGTTGCATGGAATACCAGGTGAGAGGAGGAGTCAATCTGTGACTGGTGAGGTTCAGAATGTTGCAGTAGCAGTGGACCTTGCCAGAGAAGCTGCGCAGACTGTTACAGTTCCAGGCTTCTCCGAGACCACCAACGACGACATCCTGGAGGTGATAATGGAACCTGATGTGACTACCGAGGAGATGGTAGATGATGATGATGACGACGTCAGTGAAGAGGCAGGTGGTGCGTCATCCCAAGAAGAACAACACTTATCCCATAGTAATGTTAGGGGTGCCATCGAGTGTATCGAGAAAGCCAAGCTCCTCCTTTCCGACGACCCTGACGCAAACAGGTATGAAATCTTCACTACCCAGCTGTTGCAGACTATGGAGCCCTACATCAAGGTGTATCACGACAACATCAACACCAGCCGTCAGCAAAGCATAACAGATTTCTTCGCCCACAACCCACCACAGCCAGCCCAAGCCAGTGATAGTGACAGTGAAGATGACTTTGAGGGATTTGTCAGGGAAGCCCTGACAACTGTAAGTGACAGTGATGGTGATTCACCTGAGGGCCAGTAATCTGCCCTCTGCCTCGGAACCAGCCTCCATCCCCGTGTGCCGACCCATCTCTTCTACTAACGTGAGTGTTCCACATAACTTTTAGTTTTCCTAACCTAACCTTTATTTTTCCTATGTTAACCTTTATTTTTCCTAACCTAACCTCTTCTATATTACTTGTTTTTTCATACCATCATAAAGTTAAGATAAAATTTTTACTACAACATAGTTGTGTGTCGTCAAAAAGTGGAGTTTGGGGGTCGGCCCGGACTCTATTTCAATTAATCCCATATGTTATGTTATTCACTTTACGCGTTCCTCACTTTCCGCGGGACCCTGCGGGTTACATTAACCGCGTAAAGTGAGGGTTGACTGTATAATGTTTACTCTGAGTAAATACCGGTATGTTATCTTTTGTGCAAAATATATGACATTTATATTCAAAATATTCCTGGTCTTACAAGGAATCCACCAATGTCAATTATATTATCCTAACTTTAGTCTGATTTATTATTTATTACTAAAAAGGTAAACAGTCTGGTATTCCCACACATTTATCTGGTAGGGAGGGACCGGCGACCGACCACCTGGCATGTGTGAAGAATATTTTTTTTTATTAACTGAAGATATTTGTTTTAGCTCATAAAATTCATACAAATTACCCGGCCAGAATATAATTTACATTGCTGGAATTCTTACAATTTGATGATCATTTTGAATATAAACATCATATATTTTGCATTAGACATAAAATTTTTAGATATAATGTTTAATCTGAGTAAATGTTATCTTTTGTGCAAAATATATGACATTTATATTCAAAATATTCCTGGTTTTACAAGGAATCCAGCAATGTCAATTATATTATCCTAACTTTAATCTGAGGTATTATTTAATACTAAATGTTAAAATCTAAATTTTTCACCCACCCTTTCTCTTGAAGGGAGGGTTGGTGGGGGGTGGGGGGGAGGGTTGGGACGGACTGACCATCTGGCTCGGTTGGAAGAGGGGGGGAGGCAAGGTGGGGTACTTTGATTGACAGATAGTGTTGTGAAGAATATTTTTTTTTTTATTAACTGAAGATATTTGTTTTAGCTCATAAAATTCATACAAATTACCCGGCCAGAATATAATTTTCATTGCTGGAATTCTTACAATTTGATGATCATTTTGAATATAAACATCATAGATTTTGCATTAACATACAAATTTTAGATGTAATGTTTACTCTGAGTAAATATGTTATCTTTTGTGAAAAATATATGACATATATATTCAAAATATTCCTGGTCTTACAAGGATTCCAGCAATGTCAATTATATTATCCTAACTTTAGTTTGAGGTATTATTTATTGCTATACCTAGTTTTCCCCCCAAAATTTCTCAGAGGGAAGAGCCAGCGAGTGTAGTGTGAGAAGAGGGGGAGGGAGTCAATCCATTATTTGAATGGACATTAACTTGGCGACTGTATTTCTCTATTTCTCTTAAGTTTTAATTGTGTGCATGTACCATCATAAAATTAAGATGTTATTTTTACTAGAACATAGGTATTGTGTTGGAAAAAGTGGAGTTTGGGGGTCAGCTGGTCTCTATTTCATTTAATCCCATATGTTATGTTATTCACTTTACGCGTTTCTCACTTTCCGCGGTACCCTGTGGGTTACATTAACCGCGTAAAGTGAGGGTTGACTGTATATATATATATATATATATATATATATATATATATATATATATATATATATATATATATATATATATATATATATATATATATATATATATATATATATATATATATATATATATATATATATATATATATATATATATATATATATATATATATATATATATATATATATATATATATATATATATATATATATATATATATATATATATATATATATATATATATATATATATATACAGTCAACCATCGCTTTACACGGTCCCACATTCCGCGTTTCCACGTTTACGCGGTGCCCTGCCGAAACCGGAATGCTCACATTCCGAAGTGAGTGTAACCCTTTACGCGGAAAGCGGCTGGCGGTCATCTCGCGCCGCGCCATTTTTGGATCCAAACCTCCCGCCATCTCTCCCGCCCTATCCCGCCATCCGCCATGTTGTGTAAGCGGTGCGAGTAGGTTGCGCAGTGTGTGTGTGTCTTTGTTGCGATATCAGTGATGTCATATGACGTATTGGACTGTAATTGGGCCATGCATCCTTACCTCCCTCCGCTCCTAGCTGTGATTGGTTTAGTAATATGACGTGTCCACCCGCGGGAGGGAGGGAGGGAGGAAAGACGAAGCTTGACCTAGCCGCGGCAGTTTCATCCCTCCAGGCCATACCGTGTAATCGTGCATCCATTGTTCTGTAAAATGGCTTCCGCCGGACCACCGCCCCCAGAGAGAAACCTTTCCTTACCTGGACCCAGCCGCCCTAAGCCAAAGAAGACACGACGTTCCTTAAGCTACGAAATTAAGTATAAGATCATACAAGAGTTGGAGAAAGGAACAAGACAGGTTGATCTCGCGCGCCAGCATGGTGTTAACGAGTCAATGATCAGGACAATTAAGTAGGATGCAGCCAAGATAAAGGAGCACGTGAACATCACAAAGTCTACAGGTGCTTCTATGATCAAGTATTTCCACAAGCAGGTGCTTCTCAAGACGGAAAAATTACTTGTGAGCTACTTGGTGCGTCAGGCGCGACGGAACATGGCGGTGGACACGCGCTCTGTTAAGGAGTACGCACGTGAACTGTATGCTGCAGTGTCACGAAAGATGGGAATTACAGAGCCCAAACCCTTTAATGCTTCCTCTGGGTGGTTACAGAGGTTTAAGAAGAGGAACAAGATCACCAATATCAACATTGGTGGTGAAGAATCTAATGCTGACCGTGTTGCGGCTTGGGAATTTCCTCCGTTTTTACGTGAGATTATGGAGGAAGGACAGTACACCGATGACCAGGTGTTTAATATGGACGAATCTGGTCTTTTTTGGAAAAAGCTACCTTCCAAGACCTTCGTTGTGAAGAATGCCAGCAAGATTCGGGGCCGGAAGTTGCAGAAGGAGCGCATCACCGTCCTGTTTACCACCAATGCCTCCGGTACCTGTAAGCTCAAGTTATCTGTGATCCACACAGCACGCAAGCCGCACGCCTACAAGAGCATGGGCATGACCAAGCTAAATGTCCACTGGCTGACTGCACGTAAGGCGTGGATGTTCTCTACACTGTCCCTCTCCTGGTTTGATGACTGTCTCGTTCCCAATGTGAAGAAATTCTGTGAGCAACAGAATGTGCCATTCAAGACTTTGTTGCTGCTGGACAACGCACCAGGACATTCGCCCCTACTGTTAGATCGTCACCCCAACGTAAAAGTGGTCTTCCTTCCTCCCAACACTACGTCTATATTACAGCCCATGGACCAAGAGTTAATCTGTAATGTAAAAGCTGCATTCTCTACTAAAAAATTCAAGCTCCTGAACGACTACACCAACACCAGGGAAGAGTTGCGTAACCTGAGTGACACCACCAGCGATAGCAAGAGCGAAGACGACGAAGATCAACAGTTGGCAGAGCAACAAGTACTTTTAAAACAATTCTGGAGAATATTCAACGTTAAGAAAGCTGTGGACTTCTTGGTGGAGGCATGGGATCAGCTGTCTGTAGCAACTGTTCGTCACGCATGGAGACATGTGTTGCAAGGCATTCCGGCCGTTAGGCAGAGTCAATCTGTGACTGGTGAGGTTCAGACTGTTGCAGTAGCAGTGGACCTTGCCAAAGAAGCTGCGCAGAGTGTTACAGCTGCAGGCTTCTCCGAGACCACCAACGACGACATCCTGGAGGTGATAAGGGATCCTGATGTGACTACACACGAGATGGTAGATGATGATGACGTCAGTGAAGAGGCAGGTGGTGCGTCATCCCAAGAAGAACGCCGCTTATCCCATAGTAATGTTAGGGGTGCCATCGAGCATATCGAGAAAGTCAAGCTCCTCCTTTCCGACGACCCTGACGCAAACAGGTATGAAATCTTCACTACCCAGTTGTTGCAGACTATGGAGCCCTACATCAAGGTTTATCACGACAACATAAACACCAGCCGTCAGCAAAGCATAACAGAGTTCTTCGCCCGCAACCCACCACAGCCAGCCCAAGCCAGTGATAGTGACAGAGGTAGAGACAGTGATGATGACTTTGAGGGATTTGTCAGGGAGGCCCTGACAAATGTGGATGACAGTGATGGTGACTCACCTGAGGGCCAGTAGCCTGCCCTCTGCCTCGGAACCAGCCTCCATTCCCGTACGCCGACCCATCTCTTCTAATAACGTAAGTGTTAACCCCAACCTTGTTTTTTTCTAACCTAACCTTCAGTTTATTGACTGTTCCTTTCTATATTTTGTATTTGTGAATACCATCATAAAGTTAAGATGTTATTTTTAGTAAAACGTACGTATTGTGTCGGGAAAAAGTGGAGTTTGGGGGTCGGCCCGATCTCTATTTCAATTAATCCCACGTGTTATGTTGTTCTCTTTACGCGTTTCTCACTTTAAACGGGCCGCCGTGGGTTGAATTAACCGCGTAAAGTGAGGGTTGACTGTATATATATATACAGGTGCTCCCCGACTTACGACGGGGTTAGGGACCCAAATCCAGGTCGTAAGTCCGACATAAAAAAATAAATTTAAAAACAAATGAAATACCGTACAGTAAAAGTAATAAGTAATGAGGAATGGATACAGTGTGACTGAACACTTACCTTTAATGTAGTCAGCTGAATGCACACGGGGCCCCATAATTTTCTATTTACAGGATACATGGAGACTATATTAATTGGATGAAGCAGAGGAGGAGACAGGGCTGGGTGGGTCATCAATGTGGCTTTCTTCAGACAGGTTTATGTACTGTGGAAACTTGCTGGTTGAAGGTATTGGATTATCTTGAGGGAGTGAAGAGGCAGCACTGGTGAGGCATGAGGAGACAGCACTTGGGGACTTCTTAAAATAGATGTCCAATTTAGACTGCACAGTTTGTTTTTTCTTTTCATTATAAATTTCTCTGTAGCAAGCTAGTGCATCTTGGATCATTCTGTCAACTTTGGCATAACGCTCATAATTTTGATCCATGCCATCAAACATTTGCATTCCTTTATTAATTGTAGCAAATGCCTCTGCCATTTGTTTCACTGAAAACTTTTTGGGGGGTGCAGGTTCTTCTACATTTTGTCTCTCTTCTTCCTCTGCAATTTTCTGTGCATCTAGTTCAATAAGATCCTCGTTACTGAGCTCTTATGCTACACTTTCAACCAACTGTTCAACATCTTCATTATCAATTTCTAATTCCCGCTGTTTACATAACTCCACTATCTTGTTACTAATATCCGAAATAACTTCATTTTCATTAACTCCATTGAAACTGTATGTCCGCTCAGGAATGCGCTTCCACAATAATCCAGTCTCATCCACATTGAATATTTGCTCAGGCAAATAATTCCCTTCCACAATCACTTCATCTAACTCCTCCTTAAAAGCTTCGGCAGCAACAACATCGGCACTAGCTGCCTCTCCACTCACCTTAGACTGTAGTGTTTTTTAAATCTATCAAACCACCCATGACTTCCTGTAAAGGTTTGATCACATTCATCTCCTGCCTGCTCCTTCTTGCTTTAGCCTGTATGGTTAGAAGGCTTAAGGGTACATGCTTCTGTATCTGGTCTTCTATCCATATCACCAATAATTTTTCCATATCGTGAATAGGACCTTGTCTTTTCTTTGAAATTATACTTCCCTTTATAGGTGTTGTTCCTTTCACTACATCACGAATATGTTCCTTGTCCTTCAGAATAGTGGATATGGTCGAGTGTGAGAAACCTAGGTCACTTGAGATTGTTGCTACAGTTTTCCATTGTCATGATGAGTTATTATCTTCATTTTCATCTCAAAAGTAATTGCCTGTCTCCTTTTCTTTGGAGCACCACCAACACTCTCACTTTTACTCTTTCCGGTCATTATAAAGTCAATTAAATACGATAATAACGAAAGTTCACAGCGAGATCAGTATAGGATTCGATAGCCAAACACCAACTAAGCGCTCCACTGAGTGAGTGTACCCACGCTCTCGCCCGGGACAGAAACATTTCAGTATAGAAAATGCGTGAATCATTTGAAAATATTTTTGGTCACGACTGCCGCGGTCGTATGTCCCTACGGTCATAAGGTCAGAGCAGGTTGTAAGTACCAATGGACGTAAGTCCAAGCAGTCGTAAGTCGGGGACTACCTGTATATATATGTAATATTCAGAAATTTCAGAGTAATTTCGAATGCCCCGCCATTGGCAACACTGAGCATTCAAGGTCGTGGGAGGGAAGAGAGCGCTTCCTGCTCATAGCGAGAGATGGTGGAACTAGGCCTATATGATATTAAATGTAATTTACCGAATTAATAATGATGCGATTCACGAAGTAAGGGACTATTATTGAATTTGAAATTATTATAGATCGTTTATCAGTCAGAATAATGTTACGGGTGTCCCAAGGAGTTATTAGTTAGGCGGAAAATATGTCACGTAGGCCTAAGCTAACGCCTTGAGAGGAGACGCGACGCTGGCTGGCCCTCAGTCACGGGGAGCATTCAGACAAAACAAGACGTCCCTGCGCGTCCGTCACAGAAATAGTCACGTGGCCTAGTCACCTGTGCTGCGCTATTGCAGTATAACAAGTAAGTCTCATTCGATCTCAGACAGGGTTAGATAGGGCAGTGGTAAAGTAAACTAGAGCTAACAGTGAGTTCATTTCAGGGTTTCCGCCAGAACCCACTTGACCGGAGTTGACTGGAGTTGACTGCGAGAGATTGACTGCCGTTTGAGACTGCCGTTGATGATTGAGGGTGGCGATTGTCGCCATTGGACCGATCAGTGTAGGCCTGTCTATGTTTAGCTGGGTAGCAAAGGATCTCTTGAGTGAACGAGTGCTCCCGACAACTAAAACGACATGGGACCAGCATCAGCAGTGGGTGATCAGTTCTTACCACTCGGGTGCACAACACCATGTGTCCTCGGTCAGCTAGAAGTGTTACCTACTGGCCATAGACACCTGCTGGCGTTCTCTCTTCCTGCCCATGGACGCACTGGGAGTACACTGAGGCTATCTGAGTAAATTAATGGTTACACACTGAGACCATGAGTCTAGGACTCTAGGAGATACCTAGAGGAACATTTTATCTTCCTTATTACGGGTGTAGTTAATACCATTTCTCAGTTACTGATATTATCTTGACGTGTGTAGTTTAATATTTCTTAAATAATTTTGATAGTAGTGTTTTTTGAATGTTTGTGTCATTAAGTGGAACCAGAGTGATACTGTGATTTGATTCTTTTAATGCATCTAATTTTTCTCCATAATTCTGATCTCAGGTATAACCTTTGTTCCCCAGAGTAGTGGTTAAGTTAGGTTAGGAAGAGTGCATCTGTTGGGGTGATATAATTTTGTTGAGTGCCCTTAAGGCCTATTCATTGTAGAGTATTTAATTTCTTATTTTTTAATACCATTTCCTAAGTGACTGATATTATTTTGTGAAAGCCCTTAAGGCTTGTTTCATGTGTGCAAGCAACATTTCTTAATACTTCAAATTTATTGTTGCCTGAGTTTCTAATAATTTCTATATCATGTATAACTTTTATTCCCCAGAGTAGTGTTTTAAGTTCAAGTTAAGAGGTGCGCATATTGGTGTACCATTATTTGATTATGTTTGTAGTGTTGGAGGGAATATAAGTGTCTAAATTTTACAGTGTGTCTCATTCATCCAGTCACAGACGCTATCCTTCCACGGGTCACGGACAATTCATTTTGTTTAGTAGATTTAAGTGTTCTTGTGCTGGTTCGGGATTTTTCTCAAAGGGGCGCTTCCACTGCCATTACCATCTTATAATCTTTAATAAACCCCAAGTCAAGTGAGAAAATAAAGTCCAGTAAATTCCGACCGGTTACAAATGGTAGCAGAGCGTATTTTTAATGTCGTGACTGATAGTTCTGTGGTTGGGATAATGAACGCCATCATGTGTTGGTTAGTAATGGTAGGGATTGAACTCGCACTGATGCTCATCCTTGTGCCCGGATTGAGTTGGTTAGGCTTGACAGTAGAGATAGAAGTGACGAGGAAGAGAGACAGCCACGAGACCTTGGTACAGCTGAGACAGGAGTTCGGAGACCTAAAGAGGGATTATCAAGCACAGGTAAACAGGTTCAAGTGGGAGTTTCGGGCACACATTCAACGGTTCAGGGAGGAAACCAGGGGTGAATGTCAGGCACACGTCCAGCAGTCAAGGAAGTGTGAGGTCCAAGTGGGAAATACAGGGGTACGTAAGTAGTTCAGAGAGGTTGATCGAGCCCTCCAGCTGAGAAACAAGACGAAGCCGACAAATTACAGTTTAGGGGTGCATGATAATGAGAAAAGACAGGTTGTAGAGGGTGAGTTGGAGGAGTTGTGAGTAGGGCAGAGGGGATTGGAGAGATGGTTAGGTCAGAGATGTGCGTTGAGTAGTGGTTGCTGTCATGAGCGGGATTGAGTTGCTGTCATGAGCGGGATTGAGAGTACGGTTGTAATGTCCAGGGCCTCACTAATATGGACTGGTACATTGTCAGAGGGTTGGTCTGCCGGCATGAGGTTCGGAGACGTGGACTGAGTATTGTTTTGACACTGGTTCCTCTTAGCTCAAGGGCCAGGCAAAGGAGAGCATGTTTGAAATGGACTGAGTAGTGTTTTGACACTGGTTCCTCTTAGCTCAAGGGCCAGGCAAAGGAGAGCATGTTTGAGATGGACTGAGTATTGTTTTGACACTGGTTCCTCTTAGTTCAAGGGCCAGGCAAAGGAGAGCATGTTTGTTTTGGACTGTGTATTGTTTTGACATTGGTTCTCTAGTTAAGGGCCAGGCAAAAGGGGAGCGTGATGTTCTGGTTGGTTTTGAGTTGGGCTAGGAAGAAATGGAGTTGCTGGCTGCGAGTGGAATAGTACAGAGTTGAAGGTGGCTTCTAAGTTGTTCTCTCAGCACATGAGGGCAGTGCTGTTTTCTTTTAGGGGGGTCAAGTGTTAGCGGGAGAGAAAAGGAGAGAAGAGAAGACGGGAATGCTGCGTTTAGCAAAAGGGGTAAGATGCAGTTTCTTAGAACAAATTTTAGGGGGGTCGTATGTATGTTTTCTCAGCACATGAGGACAGTGCTGTCTTTTTTTAGGGGGGTCGATTGTAATATTCAGAAATTTCAGAGTAATTTCGAATGCCCCGCCATTGGCAACACTGAGCGTTCAAGGTCGTGGGAGGGAAGAGAGCTCTTCCTGCTCATAGCGAGAGATGGTGGAACTAGGCCTATATGATATTAAATGTAATTTACCGAATTAATAATGATGCGATTCATGAAGTAAGGGACTATTATTGAATTTGAAATTATTATAGATCGTTTATCAGTCTGAATAATGTTACGGGTGTCCCAAGGAGTTATTAGTTAGGCGGAAAATATGTCACGTAGGCCTAAGCTAGCGCCTTGGAGAGACGCGACGCTGGCTGGCCCTCAGTCGCGGGGAGCATTCAGACAAAACAAGACGTCCCTGCGCGTCCGTCACAGAAATAGTCACGTGGCCTAGTCACCTGTGCTGCGCTATTGCAGTATAACAAGTAAGTCTCATTCGATCTCAGACAGGGTTAGATAGGGCAGTGGTAAAGTAAACTAGAGCTAACAGTGAGTTCATTTCAGGGTTTCCGTCAGAACCCACTTGACTGGAGTTGACCGGAGTTGACCGGAGTTGACTGCGAGAGATTGACTGCCGTTTGAGACTGCCGTTGATGATTGAGGGTGGCGATTGTCGCCATTGGACCGATCAGAGTAGGCCTGTCTCTGCTTAGCGGGGTAGCAAAGGATCTCTTGAGTGAACGAGTGCTCCCGACAACTAAAACGACACGGGACCAGCATCAGCAGTGGGTGATCAGTTCTTACCACTCGGGTGCACAACACCACGTGTCCTCGGTCAGCTAGAAGTGTTACCTACTGGCCATAGACACCTGCTGGCGTTCTCTCTTCCTGCCCATGGACGCACTGGGAGTACACTGAGGCTATCTGAGTAAATTAATGGTTACACACTGAGACCATGAGTCTAGGACTCTAGGAGATACCTAGAGGAACATTTTATCTTCCTTATTACGGGTGTAGTTAATACCATTTCTCAGTTACTGATATTATCTTGACGTGTGTAGTTTAATATTTCTTAAATAATTTTGATAGTCGTGTTTTTTTTAATGTTTGTGTCATTAAGTGGAACCAGAGTGATACTGTGATTTGATTCTTTTAATGCATCTAATTTTTCTCCATAATTCTGATCTCAGGTATAACCTTTGTTCCCCAGAGTAGTGGTTAAGTTAGGTTAGGAAGAGTGCATCTGCTGGGGTGATATAATTTTGTTGAGTGCCCTTTAGGCCTATTCATGGTGGAATTAATAATTTCTTATTTTTATACCACCTCCGCAGTGGGGGACATTATTCTGTGAAAGCCCTTAAGGCCTGTTTCATGTGTGCAAGCAACATTTCTTAATACTTCAAATTTATTGTTGCCTGAGTTTCTAATAATTTCTATATCATGTATAACTTTTATTCCCCAGAGTAGTGTTTTAAGCCTGCGTACCAGGTTAGTGCTGAGGAACAGGCGTCTGTTTTAGCGCGTGTCTCAAAATACAGACGCAGTCTTTTTCCACGGGTCACCGATACCCTTGTTTACTGGCAGTTTGCTGGTTCAGCTCTTTTTTCAGTGGGGCGCCCACTGCCATTACCATCTTATATCTTAATAAACCTCAGTCAGTGAGAAAATAAAGTCCAGTATTCCGACCGTCATATATATATATATATATATATGTTAAGAAAGAGTTAGTATATAGTATATATGTTATTGTTATATATATATATATATATATATATATATATGTATATATATATATATATATATATATATATATATATATATGTAACCGGTTGGAATTACTGGACTTTAATTTCTCACTTGACTTGGGGTTTATTAAACATAATTAGATGGTAATTGCAATGGAAGCGCCCCTTTGAGAGAAACCCCGAACCAGCACAAGAACACTTAAATTTACTAAACAAAATGAATTGTCCGTGACCCGTGGAAGGATAGCGTCTGTGACTGGAATGAATGAGACACACTGCAAAATTTACACTTATATTCCCTCCAACACTACAAACGCAATCAAATAATGGTACACCAATATGCGCACCTCTTAACCTGAACTTAAAATACTACTCTGGGGAATAAAAGTTATACATGATGTTGAAATTATTAGAACCTCAGGCAATGCCTCATTAGAGGATAATAAGTTTAAAGTATCAAGAAATGTTGCTTGCACACATGAACCAGGCCTTAAGGGCTTTCAACAAAATATCAATCACTGAGAAAATGGTATTAAAAAAATAAGAAATTAATAACTCTACAATGAATAGGCCTTAAGGGCACTCACCAAAATTATGTCCAGCACCGAGAAAATGACATAAAAAAATCAGAACTTATTAACTCCACCCTGAATAGGCCTTCAGGGCGCTCAACAAAATTATATTACCCCAACAGATACACACCTCCTAACCTAACTTAAACACTACTCTGGGGAACAAAGGTTATACCTGAGATTGAGATTATAAAGAAATATTAAATGCACACAGCATACTTTAGTAACTGAAAAAATAGTATTAACTACACACAAAATATTGTCACTATTATTGAGAAGTTACTGGGTCCACCAATACCCGTGAACCATGCTTCCTAACCTAACACACACACAGATTCCACCTGCACTCCGTAGTCGTTTAAGGCACAACCAACAGGCACCCGTAGTTTAAGGCCCAAATCAGCCTTTCTCCACCTTGGAAAGTGTACCTCTAAGCTCCACTGACTCTTGGTCCCAGTGTGCGACTCTGTATTACTCAGCTGGCTTCACTTTACCCACCGTACATCGATGAAGCGGAAAGGAGTGAGCCAATCAGACCTTGTACAGTTGAGAGAAGCTTTAGCTTCCCGTTAGCAAAAGAGTTTCACTAAACTGTTTGAGATATGTGGTATTGTGAGCCGAGGTAGAGGAGAGCTGATGACCCCAACGATCATCCCGTCGTTAGCTGGGCACCCAGACGGCTAGGTTCACTCAAGAGATCCTTTGCTACCCTGCTAAACAGAGACAGGCTTTCACTGATCAGTCCAACGGCGACAATCGCCAATCCTCAATCATCAACGGCAGTCTCAAACGGTAGTCAATCTCTCGCAGTCATCACTCTCGCAGTCAAGTGGGTTCTGACGGAAACCCTGAAATTAACTCACTGTTAGCTCTTGATAACTTTATCACTGCCCTATCTAACCCCTATCTGAGATCGAATGAGACTTACTTGTTATACTGCAATAGCGCAACACAGGTGACTAGGCCACGAGACTATTTCTGTGGACGGACGCACAAGGACGTCTTGTTGATCCGATCGCTTTCGCGTGATTGAGGACTAGCCAGCCTCGTGTCCTCTCAAGGCGTTAGCTTAGGCCTACGTGATATATTTTCCGCCTAACTAATAACTTTCTTGGGACACCCGTAACATTTGTCAGACTGATAAACGATCTATCATTACTTTTAATTTAATAACTGATATTTACTTTCATAATTCGCCTCCATATTAATTCGGTAAATTACATTTGATATCGTATAGGCCTAGTTCCACAACCTCTTGCTACGTGCGGGGAGCGCGGTCTTCCCTCAGTCGACCTTGAACTCAGCATGTGGCGTTTGAAATTACTCTGAATTTCTGAATATTACATATATATATACATATATATATATATATATATATATATATATATATATATATATATATATATATATATATATATATATATATATATATATATATATATATATATATATATATATATATATATATATATATATATATATATATATATATATATATATATATACAGTCGGCCCTTAACATTCGCGGGGGCTAGGTAACAGAGATACCCGTGAATGTTAAAAATCCGTGTACTATTGCTGGCCCCCCCCTAAAATATCCCTGGCCCCCCATGTCCTTATTTACCGTATATACCTGTGTGTAGTTCGAGTTTTTAAGACCAAATTATTTGGCAAAAATTAGGGGTCGACCTCTAAACGGGTAATAGTTTCGTTAGGTTGAAAAATATTTACCAGTAACTACCAGTAAACAATGGAAACGACGCACCAACGCACCACCAGCTGTGAGTGTCGGTACAGTCGCCAGGGCAGATCTCTTGCGTCATTATAGCAAGCCCAAAGGAGCCAAATCCATGGTATGGTATGCACAGGAGTATGTAGAACATAAAGTATTCATTTTTTAAAGTTGACTTATAGATACTGTACATAAATTTTTGTTCATTACATTTGAAACATTAAACTTTGTTAATTAAATTTGATACAAAAGAAAACTACGATACCGTATTTTCATTAAAATATTACATCACAAGTATATTTTGCCTTAACTGTGACTGAATGAATATATTCTCAGAAATAAATATGGAAATGTAATATTTTGGCTGAAATGACGTACATATTACTGTACAGTGGAAAGTGGGATAAAATTAGGAAAACAATGACTTTCGCTTTCTTTTGTTGTTCAAAAGATTTTACCGTAATCACTTTTCGAATGGTTTTCAGTTAAAAAACTGTTGTACTGTACTCGTACTGTATTACAATAATATTCTATCCTATCATTAGCCTTATAATCCCACAACTGAAAACCATTCGAAAAGCGATTAATGCAACATCTTTTGAACGAAAGAAAGAGAGAGAGTCATTGCTTGCGTCACAATTTTGTCCCACTTTCCACTGTAATACGTACATCATTTCAGCAAAAATATTACATTTCTATGTCCAGTATTTAATATTAAAATGCAAAAATAGCTATAAAAACAATTAATACACCCGTAATGTACTGGCTGGCATCTCCACTCGTCCCTGCTCCTGCGTCCAAGGTCACCTCACCACTAAACCCAACTCGCTCCCTCCGCTCTCTCCTCACCCTCCGCACCGTCACTACTGCTGACAACAAACACAAATGCTTTGTGAATAACTGCACCTCCACTTCCTATGTACAGTACTTGTACTGAACTGTACTGTGCTGTGCATTTTTATAAACAATAAACATGGCAAGAAAAGCTAATAAAAAAAAGAGATAAGAATTTCACTTTACTGTACCTTACCTCTCCTCGGCAACAGGGCGGGGATCATCAGGCTCATCGTCACTCAATTCCATAACAGGTGGTGAAGTGGGGGCGACTGTGGATTCAGCTGCTTCCTCATTGCTGCCAGTGATTGATGGTGTTGTAGTGGACGTCTCCCCTACAACTGCTTAGCCACAGCCACCATCTGCCACCACATTCCAACGTGCCGTTGCCTAGCAACCAAGCGAGAGCTGTCCCCAGATGTTACCGTTGCTTAGCAACGAAACTAGTCACCGGCAACTTTCTGGGTTTTCCCAACATGATTCATAGAGGACTGGCGGCTGCTGCAGGGTATATAAGCTCTGTCTCTCCATTGAGATTCATTCTGACCATTCTTCTTGAACAAGCAACACCTCCTCCTCCACCGCTGCCTGGCTGCCTTCCCTCTTCCTCGCCTGCCTGGCGGTCCTCGCTCCCGCCAGCGAGCATGGCGACCCACCAGCTGTCCTTCTCTGAGCTTCCTCACCAACCAACTCTCATTCTGCCCATCTTCCTGAACAAGCAACACCTCCTCCAGCAAGCTCCACGCTGTTAACATTTATTTCAACCAGGAGGCCAGCAACAGGCAACATCTTCTCTAACGAAGCTCCTGCACATCTACCTCCTTCAACACGCTACTCACCGAATGTCTTCTACTGAGCAGCTCCCCACCACACGGCATCTCCAGCACCAGACTGTCTATCATATAACTTATATATTATACAAGAAAACCACATTAGAGTTTCCTTCCATCCTGAGTGCTAGACAACATTAATATCTCGATACCCCTACAGTGTTAAATCTCTCCTTCGGTGATCAAAGAACATGGTGATGGGGAGTTGTCGTCTCTTTCTTTCATTTCTTCCATGATGTTTTTGTATGGAGTAAAAACGTCATCCATCCCTCGCATGAATTTCAGGGCACGCACCATGGTGGGGTCCATACTATAAGCCAGGTTTTTCAGTGCCTCAATATTCCTGGTCATCTCCCCCAACTTCTCCAACGTTATTTCTTGGTGCTCTTCCTCATACTCTTTCCCCTTCGCTTCCTCTTCCTTGCCTGAGTCTACTAACTCCTGTAGATCCTCCTCGGTCAGCTCAGTGTCGTGCTCTTCAATTAGCTCCCTAATCTTGTCCTCTGCCATGTCCCGGAAGCCATCAGCAGCCACTTTCCTTAACAGTGCCAGGGTCTTTCTGAATATTTTCATTAAAATCCATCAAAATCATTTTCCTTGTCATCGTCTTAAGCACCAAACAGCTCCTCCCAGTCTTCTCCTTGAATAGGGCTAGAGGGTACGTGTTTTTCGAATCGTTTTCAATTAAAAAAATGTTACAGCACATGTATATTTTACCTAAACTGTGCCTGAATGAATATATTCTCAGAAATAAATAGTAGTTTTGCTGAAACGTGATGTATTTCAATGTAAAATAGGATAAAATACATGACAAAAATAAGACTTTACCTAACCTTCCAATGTTCAAGAGATGTTACTCGTTTTTTAATAGTTTTCGGTTAAAATACTGTTATATTACAATGATATTATATTCATACTGTGCTTGATATACTACATTCACGGAAATGTAATATTTTTGCTGAAATGACGTACGTATTACAGTGGAAAGTGGGATAAAATCGTGATGAAAACAATGACTTTCGCTTTCTTTCGTTCAAAAGATGTTACCGTAATCGCTTTTCGAATGGTTTTCAGTTAAATAAACTGTTGCATCACAAGTGAATTAGGATAGAATATTATTGTAATACAACCGTTTTTTTACTGAAAACCATTCGAAAAGCGATTAAGGTAACATCTTTTGAACGAAAGAAAGCGAGTCATTGTTTTCGTCACTTTCCACTGTAATACGTATGTAGTGGAATTCTCCCCTACAAACGCTGTTTGTCGCTGCCTAGCCGACCCCACCAATTCCCCAGTGTATGCCTCGTGGTCTAGGTCAACCAGCGCCGCCATACACCACGGAGCGGGGGTCAACTGCTAAGCCACGCCTACCCCCGCTATTTAAGACCTGACCTCGTGGTGATCTGTCTCTCCTTCTACCTACACCAACCAGCCAACAACACCTCCTCCGCCGCTGCCTGGCGGCCTTCGCTCCTCCTCCGCCTGCCTGGCGGTACTCTCTCCCGCTGGCGAGCATGGCGACCCACAAGCTGTCCTTCTCTGAGCGTCCTCACCAACCAGCTCTCTCTACATCACGCTTGTAACCATGCTGCCTTCCCAGCACCAAGCTGCATTGTACATCCAATACAACATGTATATAGAGAGCACATTGTGAGTTTCCTTTCTCCATCCCATCCTGAGTACGAACCAAACATCTCATACCCCACAAATGGTGACTCCCGGAGATTCACACTCACACAGGATGGAGGAGAAACTGATCACGCTCCCAGTCTTCAAGCAACATGGAAGACTGGCTTATCCACACAGAAGCAGCTTTCATCGGCTCTACAGCTACTGTCTCTACACCGCAGGTACTCCCTGCTGATGTCCTGCACCCTGCTGCTGTCGTGGACCCAGCTGCTGTCACGAGCCCTCATCCGCTGCTGCTGACACAGCCCCTGCTCCTGACCCAGGTCCACACACCCCAGAAGGCGCATCTGTCGACTCTGTACCTGCCGTGAGGGAAGCACAACATTCATCGCCTCCACACACCCTTATTCTCCCTCTCTACTCCCACAGATAGTGTGTATCTAGACAGTTGTATCCAGCGACCGGCTCATCACGCCATCGCCGTTGTCTCACATGAGGCACGCACCGCCCGTTCTGCCTCACATGTGCTATGCAACCCTGCAGACAACAAGTCTCCTACACAGCCTGGAGGGAAGGGGGAGTATTGTAGTGGAATTCTCCCCTACAAACGCTGTTTGTCGCTGCCTAGCCGACCCCACCAATTCCCCAGTGTATGCCTCGTGGTCTAGGTCAACCAGCGCCGCCATACACCACGGAGCGGGGGTCAACTGCTATGCCACGCCTACCCCCGCTATTTAAGACCTGACCTCGTGGTGATCTGCCTCTTTTCTACCTACAGCCGCAGCCAGCAACACCTCCTCCTCCGCCGCTGCCTGGCGGCCCTTCGCTCCTCCGCCTGCCTGGCGGTCCTCTCTCCCGCTGGCGAGCATGGCGACCCACAAGCTGTCCTTCTCTGAGCGTCCTCACCAACCAGCTCTCTCTACATCACGCTTGTAACCATGCTGCCTTCCCAGCACCAAGCTGCATTGTACATCCAATACAACATGTATATAGAGAGCACATTGTGAGTTTCCTTTCTCCATCCCATCCTGAGTGTGAACCAAAACAATCTCATACCCCACACGTACGTCATTTCAGCCAAATATTACATTTCCATATTCTCAGAAATAAATAGTAGTTTTGCTGAAACGTAATGTATTTCAATGTAAATTACGATAAACTACATGAAAACAAAAGACTTTACCTAGCCTTCCGATGTTCAAGATATGTTACTCGTTTTTTTAGTAGTTTTTGGTTAAAATACTCTTATATTAGTGATATTCTATTCATACTGTGCTTGATATAATACATTCACGGAAATGTAATATTTTTGCAACTACAATGCTGATGTCAACACAAGTGTGGTTACAGCGAGACTGACTGAGTAAGGGAGAGCTATGCGTGTGTGTGTGAGGTTGCGGGAGCGGTTGGTGTCCCGTGTTTGGTGCCGCGCGCGAGTTGAATGGCGAGCGATTTGAATGTACTTCAATTACTTCAATGTACAGAATATTCCTCCGGCGGGGCATTCCGCGTATTTGCGAATCCGTGAATGCTAAACCCACGTATGTGACGGGCCGACTGTATTATTATTATTATTACCATTATCATCATCATCATCATAATTATTATTATTATTATTTTATTATATTATATTTTCGCCCCCCGTGCCCAGGTGGGCTATATAACTGTATGGGAGAGAGAGAAAATAGCAAGTCGTCTCGGATATGTAGTATATTTACATGTTAATGAGAACGAGAGAAACATCATGTTTTTTAACATAATGTTGCAGTGTAGGAGTTTGGTAGTACTGCGGCTCACTCCCATGATGTAGACACTCTCTCTACTTCTCTGCCCCCTACCTTTTCCCCTTTACCTTCCTTCCTTTGCCCTCCCTACATCCATCTCTACTATGTCCTTCTTATCCTCCTCCTCCCTTCCCCCATCATCTCTATCCATCCCTGTCCCTTCCCTCTCCTCCCATTCACCTTCATCCTCCATACACACCCTCTTCCTTTCCCTTTCCCTCCTACCTACTCATCCTTCTCCCCATCCCTCACCTCCACACTATCATCCCTACCAATCCCCCCTCTCATCATTCACACCATCCCATACCACACCCCATTCCACCCCTCATCACACCCATCCTCTTTCACCCCCATTAGGGCCATTATGGCTCACTCCATCCACACCCTCATCCCCTCCATCTCTCACCAAGATAGTGTACGTGTGATGGGGGTCTCTCACCCCATCAACAACCAATAATTAGACAGGGGGATAATTATAATGAAAAATATACCACAAAACATTTTAAAAATTCACAGTGGCAAAGAAATACAATTAATACTCATAGAATTTATTGGACAGATGATAATTTGATGATAATTTTTATATCATGAAGATAATTGATAATTCCACGTAGTATCAGAGACGAAATATTGAGGTTCATTCCAATTTCACAGATGCGGTTCAAGACATAATACTGTAGTTCTTAGGAGACGACTTCACAGATGCTGTTAGAAATGATAAAAAATACACCTTGAAATTAAAGTCGAACTTACACCCTGTAAAACTAATTTCGTGTGACGTAGTGATTGGTGTACGATGCTTAACAGAAACAATATATATAGGCCTATTTGTAAAGCTGTGAGACGTCTGCAGCGGCTTTACAGGGATGCACCGTGTGAATGTAGCATAGATAATCATGTTTAGTGAAGACATAATTATGTGCCAGGTCAACACTATTAGTCCATTGTTCTGCCAGACGTAGCGTGAAAGTAGGTATAAGTTTACAACTTAAAATTACAAATAGAAATAAAATGTCTATATGTATTGAAATCCTTGAATTTAATTTATAAATGTGAATATATTAAGCCATCATGATGCCGATATATTTTGGTTCAAATAGATAAACAGCTTAAAATATTTCTATACCAGCAACACCAAGAGTTATAAAAGATCTATTATTGAAGGTAAAACTATTAAAAACATAAATATAAAAACAAAAACTGAAACTCATCTCATTTCTCATTCACCGTGGACATAACTGTCTGTGTTTACCTCACACAAAGACCGCAAAAATATGTAAATAAAACTAGTAAACAGACAGACTAGTTATCACACCTTTTGCGTGTAAATTCTCGACTTTAAAAATCAGAGACAGGATTAAATGTTGTCTATTAGGCTCCATTACACTAGCGTAGCTAGGGGGGGCGGGCGGTCCGCCCCGGGCGGCACTTTTGGGGGGCGGCACTTTTGGGTCTGCTCATCACCCATATCTGCAGCTACTGGAGACGTTAATCCATCCCTTTGTATCGGCGGCAAGTTAATCCTTGTCGTGTCTGACCTAACACCTGACCCACATCATCACGGCCACGTCATGAGCTACACCCTTGCTATGAGGCCCCCCGCCACACACACAACCTGTAACCTGTTGAGGATTAAGGAAACAACTTCAAACAAGTACGCCAGTGAGCTCATGTGGTGTGGGTCAGGTGTTAGGTCAGACACGACGAGGATTAACTTGCCGCCGATACAAAGGGAAGGATTAACGTCTCCAGTAGCTGCAAAACCATGCAGTCTCGGGTCATATAAGTTCATGTACAGCCGACCAATCCACCAGTTACAAGCAATTCACTTCAGTTCTGCACAAGTCTCCATCGTGACAAGACGAGGGGAGGCTAGACGACTTTTAAGTTCTCTTGTGTTTTCGATCCAGTTATTTACTTCGTTGGAAGACATAATACTATAAGGTAAGAAATATTAAAGTATTGGTTAAAAAATATTGATGTGACTTTTGCTGCGGTACTGAGATTAAATATTAAGATTTTGTTTCACAGCATTGCGATTTTATACTAAGACACTATCCTCACTGGGGTACAGACAAAAGCCCCCCCGACAAAAGCCACCCCAGACGAAAGCCACCCAGACAAAAGCCCCCTACTTTGATCGGGGTGGCTTTTGTCTGACAACAGTAAGGGCTTTCAAAAGTTACGGACATAATTAAATAGTTGAGGGTAAAATATACTGTTCTTCTCTGTGGTTAATTATTGGTTAGGTTAGGTTAAGTTAGGTTAGGTTGGGTTAGGTTAGGTTAGGGTTAGGGTTGTCAGACAAAAGCCACCCCGATCAAAGTAGGGGGCTTTTGTCTGGGTGGCTTTCGTCTGGGGGGCTTTTGTCTGGGTGGCTTTCATCGGGGGGGCTTATGTCAGACATCCATTTTCACTGTACTCTGAGTCTGTAATTGTAGATTAAGTTGCTACTTTTTACATTTCTATTGTATTACATTGATACTAGTGTCATTGTACCGTGATTTTAGATCAAGCTGTTTGCTACTTCCTATCTGTCTCCTACTATTCAGAACGAGTTTATAGAAATTTTGGGAGAAAACGTAAGAAGCAAAGTCATCAAGCAAGTAAAAGAAGCAAAGTACTTTTCCATGATATTCGACAGCACTCCTGATATTTCACATAAGGATCAAACGAGCCAAGTTTTACGCTATGTTATGATCGATGGAGATAAAGTGAGGGTTGTGGAATCATTTGTCGATTTCATTGAAACAAAAGGTAAAACCGCCGAGAATATTTCAATGATGATTTTGGAAAAATTAGAGAAAGACGGAATTGATATTCAAAATTGTAGAGGGCAAGCATATGATAATGCTGCGGTGATGGCTGGTGTTCATACTGGTGTTCAGAAATGTATCAAGGAAATTAATAAAAAAGCAGAATTTGTCGCTTGTACAAATCACTCGCTCAATTTGGCGGGTGTTCATGCAGCTTCTGTTGCTGTGAATTCTGTTAACTTTTTTGGATGTGTGGAACGTTTGTTTGTATTTTTTTCTTCATCAACCCATCGCTGGGATGTTCTAACTTCAGTCACTGGTGAAAGTGTCAAGCGCATAATAGAAACTCGGTGGAGTGCAAGGGGAGAAGCTGTAAGTGTTGTAAAGAAACATTTCTCAAAAATCTTAAGTGCCCTAGAAAAGTTAACTGGTGAAGAAGAAACTACAGCTACCAGGGCAGATGCTGGTGTTCTACTTGGTGCGTTGCAATCATTTTCCTTTTTGTGCTTTCTTGGCCTGTGGGGACCCGTCCTTC
>NW_024728242.1:0-4269 GCF_018991925.1 Homarus americanus
AGCAGTCCTAGACTCTGCTATATTTCACACAAAGCCTCTTCAACGAGCTTATGGCGCTGTGAACCACTATTGGGGACCACCCGTGCCAGTTAGGTGATCAGAGCATCGTTTTACCAAATGCGGCTTCGAAACACGAGGATCCATATATATTTCATTAGACCAATAAAGCACGCGGACTTCTACATACATTCAACGCCTCACCCCACCAGGATTTGAAGCCGATCTTCTAATTGTGACCGGGGAACGCTACCTCTGGGCCACCAGGACAATAAAAGCAGTCCTAGACTCTGCTATATTTCACACAAAGTCAGTTCAACGAGCTTATGGCACTGTGAACCTCTAATGGGGACCACCCGTGCCGCTTAGGTGATCAGAGCAACGTTTTACCAAATCCGGCTTCGATACACGAGGATCCATATATATTTCATTAGCCCAATAACGCACGCGGACTTCTACATATAATCAACACCTCACCCCACCAGGATTCAAACCCACGAACTTATAATTGTAACCGGGGTATGCTACCTCTGAGCCACCAGGACAATCAAAGCAGTCCTACACTCTACTATATTTCACACAAAGCCTGTTCAACGACCTTATGGCGCCGGGAACCTCTAATGGGGACCACCCGTGCCGCTTAGGTCATTAGAGCAACGTTTTACCAAATCCGGCTTCGAAACACGAGGATCCATATATATTTCATTAGCCCAATAACGCAAGTGGATTTCTACATATAATGAACATCTCACCCCACCAGGATTCAAACCCACGATCTTATAATTGTGACCGGGGTATGCTACCTCTGGGCCACCAGGACAATAAAAGCAGTCCTACACACTACTATATTTCACACAAAGCCTGTTCAACGACCTTATGGCGCCGGGAACCTCTAATGGGGACCACCCGTGCCGCTTAGGTGATAAGAGCAACGTTTTACCAAATCCGGCTTGGAAACACGAGGATCCATATATATTTCATTAGCCCAATAATGCATGAGGACTTCTACATATAATCAACACCTCACCCCACCAGGATTTGAACTCACGATCTTATAATTGTGACCGGGGAATGCTACCTCTGGGCAACCAGGACAATAAATGCAGTCCTAGACTCTACTATATATCACACAAAGCCTGTTCAACGACCTTATGGTGCCATGAACCTCTAATGGGGACCACCCGTGGCGCTTGGGTTATAAGAGCAACGTTTTACCAAACCCGGCTTGGAAACATAAGGATCCATATATATTTCATTAGCCCAATAGAGCACGCGGACTTCTACATATAATCAACACCTCACCCCACCAGGATTCAAACCCATGATCTTATAATTGTGACCGAGGAACGCTACCTATGGGCCACCAGGACACTATAAGCAGTCCTAGACTCTGTTATATTTCACATAAAGCCTGTTCAACGAGCTTATGGCACCGTGAACCACTATAGGGGACCACCCGTGCCGCTTAGGTGATAAAAGCAACGTTTTACCAAATCCGGCTTGGAAACACGAGGATCCATATATATTTCACTAGCCCAATAATGCATGCGGACTTCTACATATAATCAACACCTCACCCCACCAGGATTTGAACCCACGATCTTATAATTGTGACCGGGGTATGCTACCTCTGGGCCACCAGGACAATAAAAGCAGTTCTAGACTCAACTATATTTTACATAAAAAGCCTGTTCAACGACCTTATGGTGCCATGAAACTCTAATGGGGACAACCCGTGCCGCTTAGGTGATAAGAGCAACGTTTTACCAAATCCGGCTTGGAAACACGAGGATCCATATATATTTCATTAGCCCAATAGAGCATGCGGACTTCTACATATAATCAACACCTCACCCCACCAGGATTTGAACCCACGATCTTATAATTGTGACCGGGGACGCTACCTCTGAGCCTCCAGGAAAATAAAAGCAGTCCTAGACTCTGCTATATTTCACACAAAGCCTGTTCAACGAGCTTATGTCGCCGTGAACCTCTAATGGGGACCACCCGTGCCGCTTAGGTGATCAGAGCAACGTTTTACCAAATGAGGCTTCAAAACACGAGGGTCCATATATATTTCATTAGCCCAATAAAGCACGCGGACTTCTACATATAATCAACACCTCACCCCACCAGGATTCGAACCCACGATCTTATAATTGTGACCGAGGAACGCTACCTATGGGCCAGCAGGACACTATAAGCAGTCCTAGACTCTGTTATATTTCACATAAAGCCTGTTCAACGAGTTTATGGCACCGTGAACCACTATAGGGGACCACCCGTGCCGCTTAGGTGATAAGAGCAACGTTTTACCAAATCCAGCTTGGAAACACGAGGATCCATATATATTTCATTAGCCCAATAATGCATGCGGACTTCTACATATAATCAACACCTCACCCCACCAGGATTTGAACCCACGATCTTATAATTGTGAACGGGGTATGCTACCTCTGGGCCACCAGGACAATAAGTTCTAGACTCAACTATATTTCACACAAAGCCTGTTCAACGACTTTATGGCGCCATGAACCTCTAATGGAGACCACCTGTGCCGCTTAGGTGATCAGAGCAACGTTTTACCAAATCCGGCTTCGAAACACGTGGATCCATATATATTTCATTAGCCCAATAAAGCACGCGGACTTCTACATATAATCAACACCTCACCCCACCAGGATTAGAACCCACGATCTTATAATTGTGACCGGGGAACGCTACCTCTGGGCCACCAGGACAATAAAAGCAGTCCTAGACTCTACTATATTTCACACAAAGCCTGTTCAACGACCTTATGGCGGCATGAACCTCTAATGGGGACCCTAAATTAAATCAAAACAATATTTCATTAGCCCAATAAAGCAAGCGGACTTCTACATATAATCAACACCTCACCCCACCAGGATTCAAACCCACGATCTTATAATTGTGACCGGGGTATGCTACCTCTGGGCCACCACGACAATAAAAGCAGTCCTAGACTCTACTATATTTCACACAAAGCCTGTTCAACGACCTTATGGCGCCATGAACCTCTAATGCGGACCACCTGTGCCGCTTAGGTGATCAGAGCAACGTTTTACCAAATCCGGCTTGGAAACACGAGGATCCATATATATTTCATTAGCCCAATAAAGCACTCGGACTTCTACATATAATCAACACCTCACCCCACCAGGATTCAGACCCACGATCTTATAATTGTGAAAGGGGAACGCTACCTCTGGGCCACCAGGAAAATAAAAGCAGTCCTAGACTCTGCTATATTTCACACAAAGACTGTTCAACGAGCTTATGTCGCCGTGAACCTCTAATGGGGACCACCCGTGCCGGTTAGGTGATCAGAGCAACGTTTTACCAAATGCGGCTTCAAAACACGAGGGTCCATATTTATTTCATTAGCCCAATAAAGCACGCGGACTTCTACATATAATCAACACCTCACCCCACCAGGATTCAAACCCACGATCTTATAATTGTGACCTGGGTATGCTACCTCTAGGCCACCAGGACAATAAAAGCAGTCCTAGACTCTACTATATTTCACACAAAGCCTGTTCAACGAGCTTATGTCGCCGTGAACCTCTAATGGGGACCTCCCGTGCCGCTTAGGTGATCAGAGCAACGTTTTACCAAATGCGGCTTCAAAACACGAGGGTCCATATATATTTCATTAGCCCAATAAAGCACGCGGACTTCTACATATAATCAACACCTCACCCCACCAGGATTCAGACCCACGATCTTATAATTGTGACCGGGGTATGCTACATCTGGGCCACCAGGACAATAAAAGCAGTCCTAGACTCTACTATATTTCACACAAAGCCTGTTCAACGACCTTATGGCGCCATGAACCTCTAATGGGGACCACTCGTGCCGCTTAGGTGATTAGAGTAACGTTTAACCAAATGCGGCTTCGAAACCCGAGGATTCATATATATATTTCATTAGCCCAATAAAGCACGCAGACTTCTGCATATAATCAACGCCTCACCCCACCAGGATTTAAACCCACGATCTTATAATTGTGAAAGGGGAACGCTACCTCTGGGCCACCAGGAAAACAAAAGCAGTCCTAGACTCTGCTATATTTCACACAAAGCCTGTTCAACGAGCTTATGTCGCCGTGAACCTCTAATGGGGACCACGCGTGCCGGTTAGGTGATCAGAGCAACGTTTTACCAAATGCGGTTTCAAAACACGAGGGTCCATATATATTTCATTAGCCCAATAAAGCACGCGGACTTCTACATATAATCAACACCT
>NW_024728243.1:0-15517 GCF_018991925.1 Homarus americanus
GAGTATAACAAAGTCACCTGATCGAGTATAACAAAGGCCCCTCATCGAGTATAACAAAGTCCCTGGATTGAGTATAACAAAGTCCCCTGATCGAGTATAACAATGTCCTCTGGTTGAGTATAACAAAGTCTCCTGATCGAGCATAACAAAGTCCCGTGATTGAGTATAACAAAGTCCCCTGATCGAGTATAACAAAGTCCCCTGATCGAGTATAACAAAGTCCTCTGGTTGAGTATAACAAAGTCCCCTGATCGAATATAACATATCCCCTGATCGAGTATAACAAAATTCACCTGATCGAGTATGACAAAGACCCAGTATAATTTTGAAAAAATCCCCTGGTTGAGTATAACAAAGTTCGCTGATCAAGTATAAAAAAGACCCCTGGTCGAATATAACAAAGCCCCCTCATCGAGTAAAACAACGGCCCCTAATCGAGTATAACAAGTCCAGTGATCGAGTATAACATATCCCCTGATCGAGTATAACAAAGTCCTCTGGTCGAGTATAAAAAAGTCCCCTGATCGAGAATAACAAAGGTCCCTCATTGAGTATAACAAAGTCCATTGATCAAGTATAACAAAGGCCTCTCATCTAGTATAACAAAGTCCATTGGTCAGGTATGAAAAAGTCCCCTGGTCGAGTATAGCAAAGTCCCCTGGTCGAGTATAGCAAAGTCCCCTGATCGAGTATAACAAATCCTCCTCATCGAATATAACAAAGTCCCATCATCGAGTATAACAAAGCCCCCTGCTCGAGTATAAAAAAGTCCCTTGATCGGGTATAAGAAAGTCCCCTGATCGAGTATAACAAAGGCCTCTGATCGAGTCAAAAAAGGCCCCTAATCGAGTATAACAAAGTCCACTGATCTAGTATAACAAAGGCCCCTGATCAAGTATAAGAAAAGCCCTCATCGAGTATAACAAAGTCACCTGATCGAGTATAACTAAGCCGCCTAATCGAGTATAACAAAGTCCCCTGGTCGAGTATAACAAAGTCCCCTGTTCGAGCCTAACAAAGTCCCCTTATCGAGTATAACAAATTCCCCTTATCGAGGATTACAAAGACCCCTTATCGAGTATAACAAAGTCCGGTGATCGAGTATAACAAAGGCCCCTGGTCGAGTATAACAATGTCCCCTGATCGAGTATAACAAAGTCCCCTAATCAAGTATAACAAAGTCCCCTGATCGAGTATAACATATCCCCTGATCGAATATACCAAAGTCCTCTGCTCGAGTATAACAAAGTCCCCTGATCGAGTATAACAAAGTCCCCTGATCGAGTATAACAAAGCCCCCTGGACGAGTATAACAAAGTCCCCTGATCGAGTATAACAAAGTCCCTGATCGAGGATAACAAAGTCCCCTGGTCCAATATAACAAAGACCCTGATCGAGTATAACATATCCCCTCATCGAATATAACAAAGCCCCCTGATTGTGTAAAACAAAGTCCCCAGATTGAGTATAACAAAGTCCCCTGGTCGAGTATAACAAAGTCCCCTGGTCGAGTATAACAAAGCCCCCTCATCGAGTATAACAAAACCCACTCATCGAGTATAACAAAGTCCCCTGATTGAGTATAACAAAGTCCACTGATCGAGTATAGCAAAGTCCTCTGGTTGAGTATAACAAAGTCCCCTGATCGAGTATAAAAAGGTCCCCTGATCGCATATAAAAAAGTCCCCTGGTCGAGTATAACAAAGTCCCCAGATCGAGTATAACAAAGGCCCCTCATCGAGTATAACAAAGTCCATTGGTATAGTATAAAAAAGTCCCCTTGTCGAGTATAACAAAGTCCCTAATCGAGTATAACAAAGTCCCCTGATCGAGTATAACAAAGCCCCCAGGACAAGTATAAGAAAGTCCCCTGATCGAGTATAACAAAGTCCCTGATCGAGTATAACAAAGTCCCCTGGTCCAATATAACAAAGACCCTGATCGAGTATAATATATCCCCTCATCGAGTATAACAACGTCTCCTGGCGCAGTATAACTATGTACCCAGATCGAGCATAACAAAGTCTCCTGATCGATTAAAACAAAGTCCCCTGGTCGAGTATAACAAAGGGCCCTCATCGAGTAAGACAAAGTCCCTTGATCGAGTATAACAAAGTCCCCTGATACTAGTATAACAAAGCCCACTGGACGATTATAACAAAGACCCCTGAACCGAGTATAACAAAGTCCCCTGGACGAGTATAACAAAGTCCCCTGATCGAGTATAACAAAGTCCCTGATCGAGTATAACAAAGTCCCCTGGTCCAATATAACAAAGACCCTGATCGAGTATAACATATCCCCTCATCGAGTATAAAAACGTCTCCTGGCGCAGTATAACTAAGTACCCAGATCGAGCATAACAAAGTCCCCTGATCGATTATAACAAAGTCCCCTGGTCGAGTTTAACAAAGGGCCCTCATCGAGTAAGACAAAGTCCCTTGATCGTGTATAAAAAAGTCCCCTGATCCTAGTATAACAAAGCCCACTGGACGAGTATAACAAAGACCCCTGAACCGAGTATAACAAAGTCCCCTGATCGAGTATAACATATCCCCTGATCGAGTATAACAAAGTCCCTGGTGGAGTATAGCAAAGTCCCCTAGTCGAGTATAACAAAGTTTTCTAATCGAGTATAACAAAGGTCCCTGGTCTGGTATAACAAAGTCTCTGATCGAGAATTACAAAGTCCCCTGATCGAGTATAATAAAGTCCCTTAATCAAGTATGACAAAGTCCCCTGATCAAGTATAACATATCCCCTGATCGAATATACCAAAGTCCTCTTCTCGAGTATAGCAAAGTCCCCTGGTCGAGTATAACAAAGCCCCCTCATCGAGTATAATAAAGGCCCCTATTCGAGTATAACAAAGTCCCCGGATTGAGTATAACAAAGTCCCCTGATCGAGTATAACAAAGTCCGCTAATCAAGTATAACAAAGTCCCCTTGTCGAGTATAACAAAGCCCCCTCATCGAATATAAAAAAGTCCCCTGATCGCATATAACAAAGTCCACTGGTCGAGTATAACAAAGTCCCCTGATCGAGTATAACAAAGGCCCCTCATTGAGTATAAAAAAATCCATTAGTCAAGTATAAGAAAGTCCCCTGGTCGAGTATAACAAAGTCACCTAATCGAGTATAACAAAGTCCTCTGGTCGAGTATAAAAATGTCCCCTGATGGAGTATAACAAAGTCCCCTGCTCGAGTATAACAAAGTCCCCAGACCGAGTATAACAAAGGCCTCTCATCGAGTATAACAAAGTCCCCTCATCGAGTATAACAAAGCCGCCTAATCGAGTATAACAAAGTCTCCTGGTCGAGTATAAGAAAGTCCCCTGTTCGAGTCTAACAAAGTCCCCTTATCGCGTATAACAAATTCCCCTTATCGAGTATAACAAAGTCCCCTTATCGAGTATAACAAAGTCCGGTGATCGAATATAACAAAGGCCCCTCGTCGAGTATAACAAAGTCCCCCGATCGAGAAAACAAAAGTCCCTTGATCGAATATAACAAAGTCCCCTGATCGAGTATAACAAAGTCCCCTGGTCGAGTATAACAAAGTCCCCTGGTCGAGTATCACAAAGCCCCCTCATCGAGTATAACAAAGGCCCCTCATCGAGTATAACAAAGTCCCCGGATTGAGTATAACAAAGTCCCCTGATCGAGTATGGCAAAGTCCTCTGGTTGAGTATAACAAGTCCCCTGATCGAGTATAAAAAGTCCCCACATCACATATAACAAAGTCCCCTGGTCGAGTATAAGAAAGTCACCTGATCGAGTATAACAAAGGCCCCTCATTGAGTATAACAAAGTCCATTGGTCAAGTATAAGAAAGTCCCCTGGTCGAGTATAACAAAGTCCGCAGATCGAGTATAACAAAGTCTCCTGATCGAGTATAACAAAGTTCCCTGGCGGAGTATAACAAAGTCCTCTGCTCGAGTATAATAAAGTCCCCTGATCGAGTATAACAAAGTCCCCTGATCGAGTATAACAAAGCCCCCTGGACGAGTATAACAAAGTCCCCTGATCGAGTATAACAAAGTCCCTGATCGAGTATAACAAAGTCTCCTGGTCCAATATAACAAAGACCCTAATCGAGTATAACATATCCCCTCACCGAGTATAACAAAGCCCCCTGATTGTGTAAAACAAAGTCCCCCGATCGAGTATAACAAAGTCCCCTGGTCGAGTATAACAAAGCCCCCTCATCGAGTATAACAAAGTCCCCTGATTGAGTATAACAAAGTCCACTGATCGAGTATAGCAAAGTCTTCTGGTTGAGTATAACAAAGTCCCCAGATCGAGTATAACAAAGGCCCCTCATCGAGTATAACAAAGTCCATTGGTATTGTATAAAAAAGTCCCCTTGTCGAGTATAACAAAGTCCCTAATCGAGTATAACAAAGTCCCCTGATCGAGTATAACAGAGCCCCCAGGACGAGTATAACAAAGTCCCCTGATCGAGTATAACAAAGTCCCTCATCGAGTATAACAAAGTCCCCTGGTCCAATATAACAAAGACCCTGTTCGAGTATAACATATCCCCTCATCGAGTATAACAACGACTCCTGGCGCAGTATAACTAAGTACCCAGATCGAGTATAACAAAGTCCCCTTATCGAGTATAACAAAGTCCGGTGATCGAGTATAACAAAGGCCCCTCGTCGAGTATAACAAAGTCCCCTGATCGAGAAAACAAAAGTCCCTTGATCGAATATAACAAAGTCCCCTGATCGAGTATAACAAAGTCCCCTGGTCGAGTATCACAAAGCCCCCTCATCGAGTATAACAAAGGCCCCTCATCGAGTATAACAAAGTCCCCTGATTGAGTATAACAAAGTCCCCTGATCGAGTATAGCAAAGTCCTCTGGTTGAGTATAACAAAGACCCCTGATTGAGTATAAAAAAGTCCCCTGATCGCATATAACAAAGTCCCCTGGTCGAGTATAAGAAAGTCACCTAATCGAGTATAACAAAGGCCCCTCATTGAGTATAACAAAGTCCATTGGTCAAGTATAAGAAAGTCCCCTGGTCGAGTATAACAAAGTCCCCAGATCGAGTATAACAAAGTCCTTTGATCGAGTATAACAAAGTACCCTGGTCGAGAATAACAAAGTCCCCTGATCGAGGATAACAAAGTCCCCAGATCGAGCATGAAACCCTGATTGAGTATAAATAAAGTCCCCTGATCGAGCAACAAAGTCCTCTGGTTGAGTATAACAAAGTCCCCTGATCGAGTATAACAAAGTCCTTCTGGTTGAGAATAACAAAGTCCCCTGATCGAGCATAACAAAGTCCCTCGATTGAGTATAACAAAGTCCCTGATCGAGTATAACAAAACCTGATCGAGTATAACAAAGTCCCAAGGATCGAGTATAACAAAGTCCTGCTGAGTATAACAATGTCCCCTGATTGGAGTATATAACAAAAGTCCCCTGATCGAGGAAGCAACAAGTCCTGATTGGAGTATAACAAAGCCCCCTTCATCGAATATTACAAAGTCCCCTGATCAAGTATAACAAAGTCTCTGATCGAGTATAACAAAGTCCCCTGGTCGAGTATAACAAATGCCCCTGATGGAATATAACAAAGACCCTGATGGAGTATAGCAAAGTCCCCTGGTCGATATAAACAAAGCCCCCTGATCGAGTATAACAAAGTCCCCTGATTGAGAATAGCAAAGTCCCTTGATTGAGTATACCAAAAGCCCCTAATCCATTATAACAAAGGCCCCCGGTTGAGTATAACAAAGTCCCCTGATCGAAAGCATAACAAAGTCCTGTGATTGAGTATAACAAAGTCCCTTGATCGAGTATAACAAAGTCCCCTGATCGAGTATAACAGTCCCTGATCGAGTATAACAAAGTCCTGTTGAGGCAAGTACCAAAGTCCCCTGATCGAATAGCAATATATCCCCTGATTTGAGTATAACAAAATTCACCTGATCGAGTATGACAAAGATCCTGTATAATTTTTAAAAGTCCTGGGTTGAGTATAATAAAGTTCGCTGATCATATAAAAGACCCTGGTCGAATATAACAAAGCCCTCATCGAAAAATAACATTTCCCCAATCGAGTATGGGCCAAGTCCAGTGATCGAGTATAACATATCCCCTGATCGAGTATAACAAAGTCCTCTGGTCGAGTATAAAAAAGTCCCCTGATCGAGTATAACAAAGGTCCCTCATTGAGTATAACAAAGTCCATTGATCAAGTATAACAAAGGCCTCTCATCTAGTATAACAAAGTCCATTGGTCAGGTATAAAAAAGTCCCCTGGTCGAGTATAGTAAAGTCCCCTGGTCGAGTATAGCAAAGTCCCCTGATCGAGTATAACAAATCCTCCTCATCGAATATAACAAAGTCCCATCATCGAGTATAACAAAGCCCCCTGCTCGAGTATAAAAAAGTCCCTTGATCGGGTAGAAGAAAGTCCCCTGATCGAGTATAACAAAGGCCTCTGATCGAGTCAAAAAAGGTCCCTAATCGAGTATAACAAAGTCCACTGATCTAGTATAACAAAGGCCCCTGATCAAGTATAAGAAAAGCCCCTCATCGAGTATAACAAAGTCACCTGATCGAGTATAACTAAGCCGCCTAATCGAGTATAATAAAGTCCCCTGGTCGAGTATAACAAAGTCCCCTGTTCGAGTCTAACAAAGTCCCCTTATCGAGTATAACAAATTCCCCTTATCGAGTATTACAAAGACCCCTTATCGAGTATAACAAAGTCCGGTGATCGAGTATAACAAAGGCCCCTGGTCGAGTATAACAATGTCCCCTGATCGAGTATAACAAAGTCCCCTAATCAAATATAACAAAGTCCCCTAATCGAGTATAACATATCCCCTGATCGAATATACCAAAGTCCTCTGCTCGAGTATAACAAAGTCCCCTGATCGAGTATAACAAAGCCCCCTGGACGAGTATAACAAAGTCCCCTGGTCCAATATAACAAAGACCCTGATCGAGTATAACATATCCCCTCATCGAGTATAACAAAAGCCCCTGATTGTGTAAAACAAAGTCCCCTGATCGAGTATAACAAAGTCCCCTGGTCGAGTATAACAAAGTCCCCTGGTCGAGTATAACAAAGCCCCCTCATCGAGTATAACAAAGCCCACTCATTGATTATAACAAAGTCCCCTGATTGAGTATAACAAAGTCCACTGATCGAGTATAGCAAAGTCCTCTGGTTGAGTATAACAAAGTCCCCTGATCGAGTATAAAAAGGTCCGCTGATCGCATATAACAAAGTCCCCTGGTCGAGTATAACAAAGTCCCCAGATCGAGTATAACAAAGGCCCCTCATCGAGTATAACAAAGTCCATTGGTATAGTATAAAAAAGTCCCCTTGTCGAGTATAACAAAGTCCCTAATCGAGAATAACAAAGTCCGCTGATCGAGTATAACAAAGCCCCCAGGACAAGTATAACAAAGTCCCCTGATCGAGTATAACAAAGTCCCTGATTGAGTATAACAAAGTCCCCTGGTCCAATATAACAAAGACCCTGATCGAGTATAACATATCCCCTCATCGAGAATAACAACGTCTCCTGGCGCAGTATTACTATGTACCCAGATCGAGCATAACAAAGTCTCCTGATCGATTATAACAAAGTCCCCTGGTCGAGTATAACAAAGGGCCCTCATCGAGTAAGACAAAGTCCCTTGATCGAGTATAACAAAGTCCCCTGATCCTAGTATAACAAAGCCCACTGGACGAGTATAAGAAAGACCCCTGAACAGAGTATAACAAAGTCCCCTGGACGAGTATAACAAAGTCCCCTGATCGAGTATAACAAAGTCCCTGATCGAGTACAACAAAGTCCCCTGGTCCAATATAACAAAGACCCTGATCGAGTATAACATATCCCCTCATCGAGTATAACAACGTCTCCTGGCGCAGTATAACTAAGTACCCAGATCGAGCATAACAAAGTCCCCTGATCGATTATAACAAAGTCCCCTGGTCGAGTATAACAAAGGGCCCTCATCGAGTAAGACAAAGTCCCTTGATCGTGTATAACAAAGTCCCCTGATCCTAGTATAACAAAGCCCACTGGACGAGTATAACAAAGACCCCTGAACCGAGTATAACAAAGTCCACTGATCGAGTATAACATATCCCCTGATCGAGTATAACAAAGTCCCTGGTGGAGTATAGCAAAGTCCCCTGGTCGAGTATAACAAAGTTTTCTAATCGAGTATAACAAAGGCCCCTGGTCTGATATAACAAAGTCTCTGATCGAGTATTACAAAGTCCCTTGATCGAGTATAATAAAGTCCCCTAATCAAGTATAACAAAGTCCCCTGATCAAGTATAACATATCCCCTGATCGAATATACCAAAGTCCTCTGCTCGAGTATAGCAAAGTCCCCTGGTCGAGTATAACAAAGCCCCTCATCGAGTATAATAAAGGCTATTCAGGTATAACAAAAGTCCCTGATTGAGTAACAAAAGTCCCTGATCCCGAGAGTATAACCAGTCCCTAATCAAGTATAACAAAGTCCCCTTGTCGAGTATATAAAGCCCCTCATCCGAATATAAAAAAGTCCTGATGCGCATAACAAAAGTCCACTGTTGAGCATTAACAATTGCTGGGGATCATTAGTCAAGTATAAGAAAGTCCCCTGATGGAGTATAACAAAGTCTGATGAGTATAACAAAGTCCCCTAATCGAGTATAACAAAGTCCCCAGACCGAGTATAACAAAGGCCTCTCATCGAGTATAACAAAGTCCCCTCATCGAGTATAACAAAGCCGCCTAATCGAGTATAACAAAGTCTCCTGGTCAAGTATAACAAAGTCCCCTGTTCGAGTCTAACAAAGTCCCCTTATCGCGTATAACAAATTCCCCTTATCGAGTATAACAAAGTCCCCTTATCGAGTATAACAAAGTCCGGTGATCGAATATAACAAAGGCCCGTCGTCGAGTATAACAAAGTCCCCTGATCGAGAAAACAAAAGTCCCTTTATCGAATATAACAAAGTCCCCTGATCGAGTATAACAAAGTCCCCTGGTCGAGTATAACAAAGTCCCCTGGTCTAGTATCACAAAGCCCCCTCATCAAGTATAACAAAGGCCCCTCATCGAGTATAACAAAGTCCCCGGATTGAGAATAACAAAGTCCCCTGATCGAGTATAGCAAAGTCCTCTGGTTGAGTATAACAAGTCCCCTGATCGAGTATAAAAAGTCCCCACATCACATATAACAAAGTCCCATGGTCGAGTATAAGAAAGTCACCTGATCGAGTATAACAAAGGCCCCTCATTGAGTATAACAAAGTCCATTGGTCAAGTATAAGAAAGTCCCCTGGTCGAGTATAACAAAGTCCCCAGATCGAGTATAACAAAGTCCCCTGAACGTGTCTAACAAAGTTCCCTGGCGGAGTATAACAAAGTCCCCTGATCGAGGATAACAAAGTCCCCAGATCGAGTATAACAAAGTCCCCTGATCGAGTATAACAAAGTCCTCTGGTTGAGTATAACAAAGTCCCCTGATCGAATATAACATATCCCCTGATCGAGTATAACAAAATTCCCCTGATCGAGTATGACAAAGTCCCCTGTTTAATTTTGAAAAAGTCCCCTGGTTGACTATAACAAAGTTCCCTGATCAAGTATAAAAAAGTCCCCTGGTCGAATATAACAAAGCCCCCTCATCGAGTAAAACAAGGCCCCTAATCGAGTATAACAAAGTCCAGTGATCGAGTATAACATATCCCCTGATCGAGTATAACAAAGTCCTCTGGTCGAGTATAAAAAAGTCCCCTGATCGAGTATAACAAAGGTCCCTCATTGAGTATAACAAAGTCCATTGATCAAGTATAACAAAGGCCTCTCATCTAGTATAACAAAGTCCATTGGTCAGGTAAAAAAAAGTCCCCTGGTCGAGAATAGCAAAGTCCCCTGGTCGAGTATAGCAAAGTCCCCTGATCGAGTATAACAAATACTCCTCATCGAATATAACAAAGTCCCATCATCGAGTATAACAAAGCCCCCTGCTCGAGTATAAGAAAGTCCCTTGATCGGGTATAAGATAGTCACCTGATCGAGTATAACAACGGCCCCTGATCGAGTGCAAAAAAGGCCCCTAATCGAGTATAACAAAGTCCACTGATCTAGTATAACAAAGGCCCCTAATCAATTAAAACTAACTAAAATTCACCTAACCTAACCTAACCTCACCTAACCTAAACTAACCTAACCTAACCTAACCCAACCTAACCCAACACAACCCAACCCAACCCAACCTAACCTAAGCTAACCTAACCTAACCCAACCTAACGTAACCGAACCTAATCTAACCTATCCTAACCTAACCTAACCTAACCTTACCCAACCTAACCTAACCCAACACAACCCAACCCAACCCAACCCAACCTAACCTAACCCAACCTAACCTAACCTAACCTAACCTAACCTAACCTAACCTAACCTAACCTAACCTAACCTAACCTAACCTAAGTTAGGTTTGGTTAGGTGAATTTTAGTTAGTTTTACTTCTTTTCACGAAAAACATTCAGTTTTAGATAAAAACCAATGTATTTTAGTTAGTCCTACCCTTTTCACGGAAAACGCTTAATTTTTTTTATAACACTGGTTTTTAGTTTTAGTCAGTTTTACTTCTTTTCACGGAAAACGACCACTTTCTTCTGAAAACACTGTTTTTTAATCAGTTGTACTTCTTTTAAAAGATAAGCCCTGTTTTCTGTTTAAAACGTAGTTTTAAAGTTAGTTTTACTTCTTTTCACAAAAAACACTTTTAGATGAAAAACAGTGTATCTTAGATAGTTTTACTTCATTCACGGAAAACTTACGTTTAATTGAAACACAGTGTATTTCTGTTAGGTTTACTTGTTTTTACGGGGAAGTAGATTTTCCAATTTTCAGGGAAATATTACCTAATTTTGCGAAGTACATTATCATAGAAAACGGGAAATTTGTATCATAAAAAATGAGAAATATCTAGTTTCCGGGAAAGTTGGTTATCTACTTTCCCGAAAAGCAGATAGATTTTCTACTTTTCGGGAAAGTAGATTATCGACTTTTCGGGGGAGTAGATTTTCGAATTTTGGGGGAAATATTACCTAATTTTGCGAAGTAGATTGTCATAGAAAACGGGAAATTTGTATCATAAAAAATGGGAAATATCTACTTTCCGGGAAAGTTGGTTATCTACTTTTCCGAAAAGTAGATACATTTTGTACTTTTCGGGAAAGTAGATTATCGACTTTTCGGGGAAGTAGATTTTCGAATTTTGGAGGAAATATTACCTAATTTTGCGAAGTAGATTATCATAGAAAACGGGAAATTTGTATCATAAAAAATGAGAAATATCTAGTTTCCGGGAAAGTTGGTTATCTACTTTCCCGAAAAGTATATAGATTTTCTACTTATCAGGGAAGTAGATTTTCGAATTTTGGGGGAAATATTACCTAATTTTGCGAAGTAGATTATCATAGAAAATGGGAAATTTGTATCATAATAAATGGGAAATATCTACTTTCCGGGAAAGTTGGTTATCTACTTTCCCGAAAAGTAGATAGATTTTCTACTTTTCGGGAATGTAGATTATCGACTTTTCGGGGAAGTAGAATTTCGAATTTTGGGGGAAATATTACCTAATTTTGCGAAGTAGATTATCATAGAAAATGGGAAATTTGTGTCATAAAAAATAGGAAATATCTACTTTCCGGGAAAGTTGCTTATCTACTTTCTCGAAAAGTGGATAGATTTTCTACTTTTCGGGAACCTAAGCTAACCTAACCCACTCTAACCCAACCCAACCCAACCTACCCCAACCCAACCCAACCTAACCTAAGCTAACCTAATCTAGGTTAGGTTAGGTTAGGTTGGGTTGGGTTAGGTTGGGTTAGGTTTGGTTAGGTTAGGGTTAGGTTAGGTTAGGTTAGGTTAGGTTAGGTTGGGTTAGGTTAGGTCAGGTTAGGTTAGGTTGGGTTAGGTTAGGTTAGGTTAGGTTAGGTTAGGTTAGGTTAGGTTGGGTTAGGTTAGGTTAGGTTAGGTTAGGTTAGGTTAGGTTAGGTTAGGTTAGGTTAGGTTAGGTTAGGTTAGGTTAGGTTAGGTTAGGTTAGGTTAGGTTAGGTTAGGTTAGGTTAGGTTAGGTTAGGTTAAGTGAATTTTAGTTAGTTTTACTTCTTTTAACGAAAAACCTCACGGAAATCGTTGAATTTCCTTACAAAAACACTGTTTTTTAGTTACTTGTACATATTTTCGAACATGTGCCGTGTTTTCTGTTGAAGAAGTCTGTTTTGAAGTTAGTTTTACTTCTTTTCACGCTTAGGTTAGGTTAGGTTAGGTTAGGTTAGGTTAGGTTAGGTTGGGTTGGGTTGGGTTGGGTTGTGTTGGGTTAGGTTAGGTTGGGTTAGGTTAGGTTCGGTTAGGTTAGGTTGGGTTAGGTTAGGTTAGGGTAGGTTAGGTTGGGTTGGGTTGGGTTGGGTTGAGTTAGGTTGGGTTAGGTTAGGGTAGGTTAGTTTCGGTTAGGTGAGGTTAGGTTAGGTTAGGTGAATTTTAGTTAGTTTTACTTATTTTCACGAAAAACACTCAGTTTTAGATAAAAACCAATGTATTTTACTTATTTTTATCTTCTTTTCACGGAAAACGCTTAATTTATTTTCAAAACACTGATTTTCAGTGTTAGAGTTAGGTTAGGTTAGGTTAGGTTAGATAGGTTAGGTTAGGTTAGGTTAGGTTAGTTTTGGTTAGGTTAGGTTGGGTTGGGTTGGGTTGGGTTGGGTTGGGTTGGGTTAGGTTAGTTTAGGTTAAGTTAGGTTAGGTTAGGTTAGGTTAGGTTTGGTTAGGTTGGGTTGGGATAGGTTGGGTTGGGTTAGGCTGGGTTAGGTTAGGTTAGGTTAGGTTAGGATAGGTTAGGTTAGGATAGGTTAGGTTTGCTTAGGTTAGGTTAGTTTAGGTTAGGTTAGGTTGGGTTGGGTTGGGTTAGGTTGGGTTAGGTTAGGTTAGGTTAGGTTAGGATAGGTTAGGTTATGTTATGTTAGGTTAGGTGAATTTTAGTTAGTTTTACTTCTTTTCACGAAAAACACTCAGTTTCAGACAAAAACCAATGTATTTTACTTATTTTTATCTTCTTTTCACGGAAAACACTTAATTTATTTTCAAAACACTGATTTTCAGTGTTAGAGGTTAGGTTAGGTTAGGTTAGGTTAGGTTAGGTTAGGTTAGGTAAAGTTAGGTTAGGTTAGGTTAGGTTAGGTAAGGTTAGGTTAGGTTAGGTTAGGTTAGGTTTGGTACACTCCCAGGTACACCTCTGACACTCCTAGGTCCGCCTCCGACACTCCCAGGTACAACTCCGACACTCCCAGGTAAACCTCCAATACTCCTAGGTACACCTCTGACACTCCCAGGTACACCTCTGACACTCCTAGGAATTCCTCTGACACTCCCTAGTACACCTCTGACCACTCCAAGGTACACCTCAGACACTCCCTGGTACACCTCTGACACTCCCAGGTACACCTTTTTCACTCCCTGGTTTTCCCCTGACACTCCCAGGTACACCTCAGACACTCCCAGGTACACCTCAGACACTCCTAGGTACTCCTCTCACACTATTAGGTACACCTCTCACACTCCCAGGTCCTCCTGTGACACTCCCTGGTAATTCTCTGACACTCCAGGGTACAGCTCAGACACTCCCAAGTACACCGCTGACACTGCCAGGTACACCTCTGACACTCCATGTACACCTCCGACACTCCCAGGTACACCTTTGAAACTCCCAGGTACTCCACTGACACTCCCTGGTACACTCCTGACACTCCCAGGTACACCTCTGACATTCCAAGGTACACCTCTGACACTCGCAGGTACACCTCCGACACTCCCTGATACACCTATAACACTCACAGGTACAACTCTGACACTCCCAGGTACACTCTGACACTCCCAGGTACACCTCTGACACTCCTAGGTACTCCTCTGTCACTCCCTGATACACCTTTAACACTCCCAGGTACACGTCAGACACTTCTAGATACACCTCTCACACTCGCAGGTACACCTCAGACACTCCCAGGTACACCTCTTTCACTCCCTGGTTCTCCCCTAGGTTAGGTTAGGTTAGGTTAGGTTAAGTGAATTTTAGTTAGTTTTACTTCTTTTCACGAAAAATACTCAGTTTTAGGTTTGGTACACTCCCAGGTACACCTCCGATACTCCAAAGTACACCTCTGACACTCCCAGGTACAACTCCAACATTCCCAGGTAAACCTCCAATACTCCTAGGTACACCTCTGAAACTCCGAGGTACACCTCTGACACTCCTAGGTATTCCCCTGACACTCCCTGGTTCTCCCCTGACTCTCCCAGGTACACCTCAGACACTCCCAGGTACACCTAAGACACTCCCAGGTACACCTCTGACACTCCCAGGTACACCTCAGACACTCATAGGTACACCTCTCACACTCTCAGGTACACCTCTCACACTCCCAGGTTCTCCTGTGACACTCCCTGGTACTTCTCTGACACTCCCGGGTTCACCTCAGACACTCCCAGGTACACCTCAGAAACGCCCAGGTACACCTCTGACATTCCCAGGTACACCTCTGACACTACAAGGAACACCGCTGACACTGCCAGGTACACCTCTGACACTCCATGTACACCTCCGACACTCCCAGGTACACCTCTGACACTCCCAGGTACTCCACTGACACTCCCTGGTACACCCCTGACACTCCCAGGTACAACTCTGACACTCCCAGGAACACCTCAGACAATCATTTTACCTCAGACACTCCTAGGTAAACCCCCAGACACTCCAGGTACCCCAGACTCTCACAGGTACCTCTAACCTCCCAGGTACACCTCTGACACTTCCAGGTACACCTCAGACACTCCCAGGTACACCACCTCCCAGGTACACCCCAGACACTCCCAGGTACACCCCAGACACTCCCAGGTACACCTCTGACACTCCCAGGTACACCTCTGACACTCCCAGGTACACCTCTGACACTCGCAGGTACTCCACTGACATTACCTGGTACACCTCTGACACTCCTAGGTACACGTCCAACACTCCCACATACACCTCTGGAACTCCGAGGTACATCTCTGACACTCCCAGGTACACCTCTGACACTCCCAGGTACACCTCTGACCTCCTATAGGTACACCTCCGATGCTCCCAGGTACACCTCAGACACTCCCAGGTACACCGCCCCGGCCTCCCAGGTACACCTCTGACACTCCCAAGTACACCTCTGACACTCCCTTTACACCTCCGACACTTCCAGGCACACCTCCGACACTCCCAGGGACACTTCTCACGCTCCCAGGTACACCTCCGACACTCCCAGGTACAACTCCAACACTCCCAGGTAAACCTCCGATACGCCTAAGTATACCTCTGACACTCCCAGGTACACCTCTGACACTCCTAGGTATTCCTCTGACACTCCCTGGTACACCTCTGACACTCCCAGGTACACCTCAGACACTCCCCCTTACACCTCTGACACTCCCAGAGG
>NW_024728244.1:0-15213 GCF_018991925.1 Homarus americanus
TCCTACTAACATTGCATATAACTCAGCTTATTTGATGAAATAAAACTGCTCAACCGAAGTCCAATTTTGATGTCATCATTTCCTTGTTCTGTGTACTGTCTTATAAGGATCCCGCACCCTGCCCTACCACTTGACATAACTGAACCGTCACAATATACATGCAATGTGTTTATTTTAGGCAAATTACTAATCTTATTCCCATATAAAGACCTTAACTGTCCTGGTTCATGTAATGATTTCTTCATTGTGAGAGGCACTATATCTAACTCTACGTCTCGTTCTTGACAGGGTGGATTCTTACAACTCTTCTGAACAGCTGTACACCAGTCTGTCAGATTACATTTTTTTTACTAATATTTACTAATCCATTCATGTATCATCTCTTGCCTTGCCTGCAGAAGGTCCTTTTACCTTTTAAACCATCATTTATATCTTGTACGAATTTACCCCCACTGTTCCCTCTCATTAATCGAACTGCTGCAACTGTATTAATTTCATTGACCCTCTGTGAAATGCTCTGTAACCCTAGTTCCATTTTCATTATCTCAATCATTGCATTCTTTTGGCACCCTAAAATTATTCTCATTGCTTCATTTTGCATGATCTCAAGCTTCCGTAGCCTTCCTTCACCAGTACAAGAGAGGACAGGTGCTGCATAGTCTATAAGTGATCTGATGGTAGAAATATACATCATTCTCAGTATGGGTACCCCAGCACCTTTACCACAACATGCTAGAGCCTTCAAGGGCTGTAATCTTGCTCTACATTGAGTGAGGACATGATATATTTCTGCCTCTTTACTTTCACTAGTAAAGCCAATATACATTCCTAAATATTTATACTTTGACACTTTCTCAACAATTTTTCCATTTAGAAAAACGGATTCAGTTCCTCTTCCTTTACATTCACACTTGGTTTTTTCTTCATTGATAACTAAGCCCATCTTTTGAGAAAGAACAATAAAATTATTTAATGCAATCTGCAAATTTTTGACAGAGTTTCCATGAAATATGATGTCATCTGCATAAATGATGGTTACAACTCCTTTGGGATATTTGTGTGAGGCTATCTTGTTCATTAACACATTAAATAACATTGGACTCAATATTCCCCCTTGGGAAGTGCCTAGTTCAAGTGCTCTTTTCTCAGACAAACATCCCTGATACCATACACAGATTCTCCTTCCCTGATAAACAACATAGGTCTACCTTTCCTTCTCTCTCTTCGTCTCATGTCCTGTACTTGTATTCCACCTACGTATTCTTTCATGCCTCCAGTCACTTTCAACCTTTCGTAGTCTATGCCATTTATGTTCATGCCTTCTAAGTTACCCGGTTATCTCTGTATTTCTTCCCGCCGGGTAACTCTCAATTTTATATCCTCCTGCAAATGAATCTCTTCCTTCTGTACTTCACCATTCCCACGTTATATCGTGACCATGCTTTAATCTCTCTCTCTCTCTCTCTCTCTCTCTCTCTCTCTCTCTCTCAGGAGATAATGCTGGAATATTATAAAACTGCCGCTAAGATTTTACTGACAACTTTATTGCATTACAGTATAATTCATCCCTCCATCACAATGACAGCGCCTTATCCTCCCACAATCATTTCACTACCAGTGTTATCTTCCCCACTACTTTCATCTGAGATCAAGTTAATTACAAAATTTTCAAGCAAGTGAATTAGAGCAGTATCTTTGGCTCTATATTCATCTTCTATTTTCAATGTATGTCTTATACAGTTTTGCCAATGCTCTGGGGTTGTGTTGGATTGCCTCATTGGTAATTCCCTCAACCTGCAGTGGTAAGGAGGTAGTCTGAGTAATTTGTGTCCGCTATTTGATCTATTTCATATTCCTGTTTTTCTTTTTGCTGTTTGCAGACCTGAAGTAATTCTACTTTTGTGAAGGAAGGATCATAACAGATGTTATTTGATCCTCGCCACTGCATTACTTCACACTTCTTGCTGCTACTCGTTGGTACTTTATTAATGATCTTAATGATCTTAACATCCTCCTTGGATGTTTTGGAGTAGTTGCTCTTTAAACCAGGCCTTAAACCGTTCATGATCCATTGAATCGTGGTAGTCACCCTTGGTTCCATTCTTGGACCTAAACATCAACAGAGCTCCGGGTATGAATCCCTGACGACCACCAGCATGCGCGATGATAAACCTCGCTCCTCTTCCTGATTTGAGTTTGGGTCCTGCTGATCCGTCATTCACAGTCCAACACCGCTCAACACATTGATTCTGGTTGATCCAGGTTTCATCTAGATATACCTCTGGACGGGGATTAGAGCTTTCTCTGTTCTTTTGTTTGTATCTGAGGTATTTGTTTCTTGCAGCTACAATGTCCTCCTTCTCCATCAAGATTTTCCTGCCACTCTGTACTTGAACCCCAGCTTCTTTACTATTTTATAAAGTGAACTCTGTGACCCTTTAAAACAGGCTGCTTTACCCTCTCCAACAATGCTGACAGTGTAGGTAGTTCACCTCTTTCATAAAACGAGAGGAGCTCTCTTCTGATGCATTCTCTATCAAAATAGTCAAGTTGTCCTACGACAGGTGAAGGTCTGGCACTTGGCGAACATATTACTCCGCCTGGCGATTTCTTTGCTTCTGCCTTGATTCTTTCCGCTGTGGTCATAGAGACCGGAGTTGCTGAGGCTGTCTTCTACACAACTTCTTTCTTCCATCGTTTCGCAAGAACCTTCTTGAGCAAAGAATTGGTAACGTTCATGATGATATTCCTACTCTGACTTTTCTATCTGCTTGGGGAGTGTAGAGAGGATCTGCCGACGTCATAGTGTCGTTTATTGCCTCTGATGTTATGCTGGACCCCGACAAGTTGTTCCATACATTCCTGCCGACAACACCCGTTTATATATAGTGCAACCAAAACCATAAATATATAAAATAAAATAACAAACGTAAGGTTTGTCCGGTAACTAAAGGGAATTTAGTGTTGCTTTTACATACCATATCCGGCAATGCTTATTCTAATAAAAAGTTACAGTGGAAAAGAGTTGTTTAGCTACTTGAATTGAGTATTAATATAGCAATTCATCGAATATTAACCATTTGACTGTTAAGAGATTTAATCACATAACTCAGCCAGAGCAAGGGAGATGGGGAGGAGGAGGTATGTAACTCCTCCGCTGGGCCCTCCTTCCTCTCGTAATCTCATTAGACATTCTTCATTCGAGCAAAGACTACGCTCCTGCTCGGTTGGGTGGCGGGCACTGGTAAACACAGCTCTGAGTGCTAGCTCCCAAATTTGGGATGTTTTCGAGCCTATTACATTATCTGAAGGATATATAGACTTACCTACTTGTGTATAAGGACCTGTTTACCACACGAAAATAACTGCTCGGGGTCCCATCACTCCTGGCTGGGTGTTGTGGGATGTCAACATTGCCCCATGGAAAGTGAATTATCGCTTAAGAACTCTACATGGAAGAGTAAAGAAAAGATAGTATTGGACGAAGTTCTTGAAGACCTTGAGTTGAGTAGTGATGAGTCTAATACGAGTGATGAAGCACAAGGGAAGTTCGAAAGTGAGAAAATACAGCTACAACAAGAGGTAGTGAAAAAGAAAGAAAGTTCTAAAAGGATGAGGGAGACAAGCTGGCAAGAGGACAGTGAAAGCGGAGAAGTAAGAGAGGAGGAGACAAAAAAATCTTGGACAAAAAACGTGTGTGGGTGGTAATAATAATGGAAATAACAGAAAGGAGATAGTGGAGAATGGATCAAGAACAGAGCAAAGTATGGAATTTGAAGGAAGCAGACAAGAACACACACAAGGTGAAGTTGGTCGTGTCAGGAAGAGATTAATTTTTCCACAGTCATGCCCGATGACCTTCCTTGAAAAATTAAAATGGGCAGTACAACTAGGACGGGAGCATCGCAGCTTTGAGCCTCTTTTGAAAGAAGGCACACACAAGCCTTATCTTACAGTGGGGACCATGGAGGCTGTGGAATTGTTGACAACTGTTGGGTACAAGGGATTACTGATGGTTTTGCCAGAGGAGAGCGACATACTACTTACAAAGGTTATAATCTTCAGGTACCCTGTAATACTAGATCCAGAATACTTATTGGATGACGAAAGATTTGTTTGGGTCAAGAGGCATTTAATAAGGGGCGAAGAGAGAAGCCAGGTTATTGCTCTAATGAGAGGAAAGGTTCCAGAGAAAGTGTTCATCACAGGAGCAGGGTATAGGAAGGTGGCACTATATGTGGAGGGACCAATAATGTGTCTCAAGTGTTGCAGATGGGGACATAAGGCCTGGAGCTGTCAACTGGACCCACGTTGTAGATTCTGTGGGAGAAGCACGAATCTAGCAACTGTAAGGACAAGATCAATGCAGGAGAGAAAGTGAAGCCTTGTTGTTGTAATTGTGGTAAAACTCACAATGCTAGTTCAATTGCATGCGAGATGAGGCCACGTATGAGAAGTGACCAACAAAGGAATTATTCAGAGAACACTGAAGAAGTACGCTGTGGTCTGACAGTGACAAGACAGCAGGAGAACACACAGACAGTGGAGACAGTGATCCCTGAGAATGCCTGGCATGAAGATTCAAGAAGGATAGGACTGCGATTGCGGCCGGAAGAGTTGTTGATGCCAGGAACAAAGAGAGTAATAAACAAGTAGCAAGTGAGAGTAGTGGTGCAGCCCTCCAGGTTAGTGATAAAACTGTGCAAGAAATTCTGGGAGAAGAGGTGCGTAAGATGTTTCAGCTTTTGCAAAAGTTAGGTCAGAAAATAGAAGTGATAGAGAAAAGACTTGATACAGTGATAAATAAAGAAAGGGAAAACAAAGCTGTGAATAATGTAGAATTAGAAGGGAAAGAGGAAAGTGAAGAGCTCAAGCTTTTGAAAAATTCAGTGCTTAAAATAAGTATTACAGGGAAGGAGAGGAAAATAAAGGATTGTGTAGTGCAGGGAGCAACAACTGAAAGTTTTAAAAATGTGTTGGTAAAGTGTAAAGATGCTGATAAAGAAAAACTTTTGAGGAAATGGGAATCTGTGCAGGAGGATTGGGCCTTCTTAAAGAATCTGATTGGAAAGGATATAAAATGTGTAAATATTAATCGTGGATCTAGCTAGCCTTAAGATAATGTCCTGGAATGTTAATGGTCTACGAAATAGAGTGACAGATGTACACTACTTTACCCTTAAAAATAATATTGACATAATTACCCTTCAAGAGACTGGAGACAGGAAAGGCGACCTGCTTAAACTGTCTGGATATAAGGGATTTCATCTCTATTCGGGTGAAGGTATAAGAGGGGTCTCAACATACATTAAGAATTCCATACCAGCAGAACTAGTTGGAAGCCCGAGTAGAGTACAAGGAATAGAAAGTGTCTGTATAAAGTTATATTTGAAGGAAGGAGGATTGAGCATAGCAAATTTGTACATTTCTGGAGGCTGTTTTGACCTCAACTTCTTACCAGATTGCATGTTTTTGGACTCAACTTTGGCTGTAGGAGATTTTAATGCTCGACATCCAAGACTCCAAACAATGGTGAGAATTAATTGTAATGGTATAAAATTTTGGCAATTTTTACAAGATCACCCAGATGCTTACTTGTTAGGAAATGAGGAAGTGACTCATATTAAAGGAGGAAGGTTAGACTATGCTTGCATGATAAGCAGTCAGGGAGTCCAGGGAGAATGTGAGATGATAAGGGAGCTAGTCAGCGACCATTTTGTTGTGTATGTTCAATTACCATTAGGGAAGAGACAGGTGAGATATAGGAGGAAGAGATTGAAACTAAACAAGGATGACACAGAAGTGTTTACCCAAAATATAGAGAAATGGTACAGAAATTATACACAAGTCTGTATGGATAGCTTTTATAATGACTTAGTTGGGGAGATAGAAAGATATTTAACTAAGGCAACACAGAAAAAGATAAATGATAAGACACATGGGGCTAGGAAACACTGCTATACCAATGACAAAATGTTGAAGGGATGGACACAAATGTTAAGGGCAGCACATAAAGATTGGGTAAAGAATGGTAGAAGAGAAGAAGATCGGGAAATCTTCATGGATATAGCCAAAATATGTGGGCAGGCTAGGAAGGAGGCAAGGGAGAAATATTGGCAAGACTTTGCACTGCACATTGGGGAGAGTAAAAATCTCAAAGAAATATGGCAGGATATTAACAAAATTAGAGGAAAAAGGAGTAATTTTATTTGCCATCCTCATCCAGAGGAAGAAGCTAATAAACTGGTTGACAAATGGGCTAAAGCTGCTAGTGTTGCCTCCATGCCTAACAGGAAAATAGAAGCTTTAGATGAGTGGCAAAATGAAAGAAGAAGATTTATGAAATTTTGAACTGCTTAGTTGGTATGGAAAATAGTCCATTAATAGATTTATTCAACATGAGCTATGCAGAGGGTAGATTACCAACAGAATGGAAGAAAGCGATAGTTATTCCTGTCCCTAAGGCAACTGGTGGATACAGGCCGGTGTCTTTAACATCTTGTTTTTCCAAGATGATGGAGAGAGTATTATTAAATAGGCTTGTATATATTGTGGGGGAAAATCTATCTTGTAATTTATTTGTTTTTTTTTTGGAAGGGAAATGTACTTCAGACTGTGTTATAAAATGTTTATCAAATGATGCAGACAGATGTAGAGTTTTTGTGGATTTACAAGGAGCATTTGATAAAGGGGAGATGAGTGTAAATTTGTTGTATATTTATTCTCACATTTGCTGTAACTGTAGATATTATCAGATATAACTATATTATAGATGTATGCCAAAATTAACTGAAATTTTGACTGAAGAAATCTTGTCGTGAAGTCGGGAACAAGAGAAAGAGAAAATTGTTTTGCGAACAACTTCATATTTCCCGCCTCTGGTGACGGCTGTTTGTTCGAACTGCCAACCTCCCCAGTCTCTCACACTCGCCCACCAACTTTTAGGGGTCGTGTAATATTTCAATGTGATTCTGATCTCTTAAAATGTTAGTTTTTGCATGATGTAGTATTACTGATACGTAATTTGTCTTAGTGTGACTTATTGTTGGTAACAATAAGTGTATATTAAATGCATCCTCTGAAAGCGTGAATTTGCTACCAGAGTTTAACAGTTAATTCATGTATAAGATTTCTAATAAACTTCCTACGTGCTTATGTTTGATATAATGAATATATGTATCTTTATGTAATTTAGCTTAATATTTTTCTCGTTGCAAACGGTCATTCCAACGATTAGGAATAAACTCATTCAAAAATACATCAATACTTCAGAACGAAATCGGACAGGTTTGCAGCAGCCAATCAGCTGTAACTCTGAGAAAAAAATGCACATTAGTCGCTACTTACCAAGTTAACCAACGTGTGTGTGACTGTGTCCGCTCCACCATCACTGTTTTTGTGTTGGGTGAGTTCTGGCACAACTAATTGTGTTGTTAAGTGAACAGACAAACATAAATCAAGTCTACAGTGTATTATATCAAGAGATTATTAGCCGTGTTGTGTGTAAGACTGGGCTGTCTATTGAAGGATGATGGTTTGTGGCCGACCAGAGTGAGTACATTGGCCTCCGGTGAAGTTCCCATGGATGGATCATATCGCGGTGAGTATTATCACAATTTATTGTAGGTTTTGTTGTGTGCTTCCGTCATTATTGTTGTATCTTGGTAAACGTAATCACGATTCGCAGTGTACGAAACTAGGTTTACAGAAGCAGTGTATTCGCTTCCATCGGATAAATAAAGCAGGAATTTTGTTAATATAGGTTTGGAAAGGTTACCTTTTTTTTTTAACCCCACATTTTCCCTCCTCTTCAATGCCCTGCCCACTTTGGAAGGTCCTTTCCTTTGTCGTTCCTAGTGTTAAAAGGATTATATATCCTTGAGTTTGCAGTTGTCCCAAAAATAAAGGTCACATTCTTTCAAATCACAATGAAAAATATAAAGAAACAAATTATTTCAATACTAGAATTCCCGGTTCGACGTAAAACGAATCTGGAGGGAGGTGTTAGTACAGTAGTTTAATTTCTTCGAGTTACTACTGTTTTGTGGGGAAAATTTCTCACTTTGTGTAGTAATAGTCATACAGATACATGTACTCTAACTTATTAGATATAGTTTTTTTTTATCCCTGGTTAACGTCTGGAGTAAAAACAGGAAGAATTTGTCAACTGATATATATATATATATATATATATATATATATATATATATATATATATATATATATATATATATATATATATATATATATATATATATATATATATATATATATATATATATATATATATATTAAAATCACACGGGAAAAGGGAAACAACGGAGCACCTTAGCTTTCGTCTTTATTCAAGAGTTGCCTCTGAAGATGTCTTGAATAAAGACGAAAGCTAAGGTGCTCCGTTGTTTCCCTTTTCCCGTGTGATTTTATCAAGATTTATCTTATCCACGTTTTCATTGTGGATCTACATGATATATATATATATATATATATATATATATATATATATATATATATATATATATATATATATATATATATATATATATATATATATATATATATATATATATATATATATATATATATATATATATATATATATATATTACGTGACAAAAATGTATATATTTTGTGTGTGTGTGCAAAGACTATAATTATACGGAAAATAGGAATGAGACCCCTCGACGTGTGATTGAAATTTTGTTGAGCAGTCGCTAGATGGCTCTGCCAAGGTTTTACGTTGACTGTTGACACTCGCAAAATTCAATCCAGTGTACCAGACATGTGTTGCTGGTGGATGTTATCGTCGCGTCATAATTTTCGCAACTGTGTGTTTATACTGGAAAGATATATATCAACACGTACATGTTTAAACTTATATTTTATTATGACTAAGAAAAACTGATGTAGCCGAAGGTATTTGCACGCGAGTTAAAATAACGAAATAGTTATTTGCACCCGAAACTTGTCATCATGGGCATCAGGTGCAGAGAGTGAAACTGTTATCTGCACCCGAGGTGTGTCATAGCGAAATTCGGGTGCAAAATTACTTCATCTATTTACAGTCGATATTGCCTAATCATATTCAATGAAAGATGAAAAAGTGTGTAACTATTCAAATTACAGTAAAAACGACCAATTAAGTTCTTTGCGCCGACTTACTGTATTCGTCATTAATGTTTACAATGGAATTGTGAATATTAAAATTTTTACATACATGAACTGCTTTATTATCGTATACTAACAATATATCACTATGCACATAAACTTGCAGTCAATAGGAAAACATTGTCGAATACCGGTGTACAGTCCCCTTCACCCTTGCGTTTACAGGGACTCTTCATATAAACATTCTCAAATCATTGCATTGAGATATTTGTTTTAATATTGTTTTAGTTTGATTCCATAGCATGTTTACTATTGCGAGTTTCCTTTCTGCCGAATGTAAACAAACACAGCGGTGCCACATTGCACAAAACCTGACGAGCCCCAGCAAGCATACTAGTGAAGTGGACTTTACACCTACGTGCTCACCAAACGTTACAACAATTCAACTAATTAACGGTATTCAAGTTACAAAGGTTAATTTTACCCTCACGTTCACTCAACACAGTAAATTTGTTGTCATCAGTCATTCAGCACACACACACACACACACACATTACATAACTGTTGCACATTTCATTACATATTTACGTCATAGGAATACAAACAAATATTTCACACCTGTAAAAATTTCCAACATTCGATGAAACACTCAGATAAAATCATGTTCATAAAAAAATAATGATGGTAGCCGCGTATTTAGCAAATTTGTATCGATATGAAAACTAACATTGGCAGGTTTTGGAATAAGCGAGTACTGTTAGAAGAGGGATTATCTATATACATGTGAGATGTTTGAAAATTGTGTTGACTTTGTTCTCTCCTTTGATATTAGCAGGGATGTATAACATAGACATCGGCCTTGAAAAGAGATAATTATATAGTGTAGTTGTCTACACCATCATGTTCACAGGTTACTAACTTATCTTTCAGGGTAATTCGTCGACCTCTAAAATTAAGAGTTTGATTTTATCCCAAGTCAAAGCATAGCAAATGGAATATAGATGGAGACACTTACAACTTTCCCGATGAGGAATATTCTACGTTTTGTTCTCTAACGAAGAATCAAAACCCTTTTTTTTATCGCGTAATCATGACTAGTGGTTGGGATTCTTATGGATGATTAGCTTGATGAACGTTCGACTACCCGCTTTAAATGAATGGTTCTTTTTACCTCATAAATTTTCAGTATTAATCGTAATGGCTCTGTCAGCCTTGGATGGTTTACCAATCTTCACCTTGAGGTTAATTCCTGAGAAACAGTGGTGATCCGAGTCAGTGACAACCCTGGCGACACCTTGACGTTTCTTGACAGGTGATTTAATGTAATGTGCGTGTTCCAGCGATACCTGGTATATTTGTATATTGTTGATGAAAGAAATAGATGCTCATGATTAATATTCCTTACACGGGAGACTATAGGTGTTTCCTTCGTCATTTCTACTACCAAATAGTCTTGAAGTACAGCATTTTCAATATTAATTCTTTTATCGCCCACACGACTACTTAGATCTGCCTATATTTATTACTGCGACCCAACTTCCATAGATAATATTATCAGGAGCTCGATAATTATATTTGTTTACATACAGGTATATTATTAGATAATTATAGGACCTATGATGATGACCACACTGTTTCTCTGTCTCAGTCTATTACACAGTGAGGCATATAACAATATGATCGATCAGGTCAGCACCCCCCCCCCCCAGTTTGTCTTGGCTGATCCCATAATGTCTATTTTTCTCACTCATAATTTCAAAGATTTCTTCTCTGTCTCGGTAGTGCCAATGTTCCAGCTTGAAGTCCGTTTGAGGTTATGGTCACATTATCCGTTGAAACGATCTGTTTTTGAGGTTCCTCTGGGTTACACGTGCAGTTATATTTTCCTGTTCAGCCACGGCTTGCGGGTCCTGTGTAGAAGGGACCTGTGTGTTTCGAGACTACCCACGTCCCAGGTTAGGACGCAGTTCTCTCGGGCCTCCACACCCCAACAACGTAACGCTAGTTCGGGTGCAGTCTCACCCAAAAGTTCGTTAACTCTCCCAGCCAGCTATTGCTGCACTGCCTGCTTCAGATGTTTGAATCTGTCTCCGTACCAACCAGAACATGAAACCGATACGAATGAATCTAAAGGGTCTGTGTGTGATATAGACCCAACCATGAAAGAGAAGGCAGAGGATTGATTGATTCTTGAGTATTTGGAAGAGTCTGTGGAGGAAGAAGGACCACAACAATGGTTCCAGGTCTTGACATGGGGGTATTTATCTTAAAAATTTTCAACTTTTTTGCAACTATCTCACAAATAGTCATGTTACTTTCTACTCCCAGTGACCATTTCTAGGTAAGTACGTTTTTTTTTAAACTCTAGCGCCCCCCCCCCCCGTCTGATACACCAACAATTTATACATAACTGTAACAGTAATAGTTATATGGAAGGACCCCCTGGCAACGTCCCAACACACAGTACTGTATAATAATCATTATAATGTGCCTTAAACGCGCTCGAGTGTTTGTGGCGCCTTAATGTCTTGCCAGACGTTATAACTCTGTTTTAGTTCATCGTCCACAAGTCAAAGATATGAGACTATATAACACAGTTTATAAGTTCACACTGGTATAAGGTTTCTCAATATATGAGGCGCCATAAACACCATTAGTGTTGGTCAAGATATACAGTGTGATTGTGTCAAAATACTGCTGATGATGAGGCTGAAGGTCGACTGTTGTTATGAGAAGCTGTCGCTCAGACCCGGTGCCCAGAGACAGTTGTGATTCACTGACTAACATTTTGCAATTATGAACTTTAACCGAGATACTATGTTCATAATCAGGCAACACCAGGCTTCAGGGAGACCACATGTTAGAGAGCAAAGAAATATAAATCGCTGGAAACTGTGCCTAGAAACCCTGAGTCTACTCCGTCCCCTTCACTCTAAAGTCTCGGTAAACAGTGACGTTACTCATCAGTAACAGCCGTGATATTTATGTTTTCTTTACAAATACAATATTATTAACAGTACTGTTGTGTGCACTATCTTACAGCGAATTAATTAAACAAGGAATCATTATTTACCAAGAAACTGGAAACGTCTTGTAGGAATGCAACAAAACATTGCAGTATTTCCATTCCGTGTCGCCATCAAGTGATCTGTAATCGAATAGATTTGCTAAGTGACGCTACGCCTATCTCTCTCAAATAAAGTAAATACATACGCCTTTTCTAAGTACTATTTTCTCGGAGTAATTATAAGTAAATGTTATGATTTTATAGTTTATGAAATACAATGTTTACTTTTTTATACTCTTCAGAATATTATATAGTCTTCAAAAATTATAGGAATAAAAAATTCTCACCAACTTTATCTTTAATCCTTACAAGACACAACAGCTTCCCGAAGAGTTCCTGACTAACTGTGATTGTGTTCTAAGCTGAGGGATGAAGAGGAGGGTGGAGCAGGCGGAGGGTGGAGCAGGAGGTGGGTGGAGCAGGAGGTGGATGTAGAGCAGGAGGTGGATGTAGAGCAGGAGGAGGGTGGAGCAGGAGGTGGGTGGAGCAGGAGGTGGATGTAGAGCAGGAGGTGGATGTAGAGCAGGAGGTGGATGTAGAGCAGGAGGTGGATGTAGAGCAGGAGGTGGATGTAGAGCAGGAGGAGGGTGGAGCAGGAGGTGGGTGGAGCAGGAGGTGGGTGGAGCAGGAGGTGGGTGGAGCAGGAGGTGGATGTAGAACAGGAGGTGGATGTAGAGCAGTAGGAGGGTGGAATAGGAGGATAGACGCTTGCTATAAGAAATAACAACGACCGATTTTTATAATAAGCCAATTCTTATTATGGTTGACATTCGGGAGGGGTGACCGAGTATTGGTGGTGGAAGCTATCACTCTGGTTGATCTTGTCAGTATACGTCGTTGGAGATGTTTATTGCTCTCATAATATTGACCATGGCAGATATTTACGTCCATAAGAAAGGCATAAATTCAATAATACCAAGCGAGTAAGATTATATTAGTATTGCTGAACTAAGGATAATTATACCGCCGTCAAAACGAAGCCAGACACAAATGTCCCCAGATGTCATTATGAACCTTCAGAATATTATAATAAAGATTGTATAAATATTCATACATTGACAACAGTTTAGCAAATTATATGATATAAAATTCATCAGTAAACCGCTAAATTTAATCGGATCATCACTATTATCAAATTGAGCAGAGGCGAACTATACTAGTGCCCCCCCCCCTCCCCCTTTCCTGTTGCCAAGTTTAAAATATTCTGTAAATCGCTTCAAGGGGCATCGAGCCGTTATATCACCACCTCCAACACGGTCTTACGTTCAAAGCACTGTAGTTACGTTCAAAACACTCTTGTTGGCTCTGGTCTATAAAGCACATTTTCTCTTCAAGCTTAAGTGGTTCAGCAAATAAAGAACAATTCGAAGCTTATTTTGTTTTTCATGCATTTAAATAAACAAGAAAGTGGGTTTCGTTATCAATCAGTCACCATCACTGGAGGTACTGGCGTAGGGTGGATGTCCAGAAGGCACGATACATTGTCATTCGTTGTTGTGGCGGCGCCTTTAGTGTGTTTTTTGACTAATGATGAGTTGCTTTCCTATTCAGACTTGCTTCCAAACATCGAGGGTAACAAATTGCTGCAGTTGCTTCCTTCTTTAAAATAGTCAAAATTTACCCTACAGTTGAGATTAATCAGTTTCAATAGAATTAAGTTAATAAATGTATTTGTAAAACGAGTACAAATATATATACATAGTAGACTTTTGAAATATTTAATGTTTTTAAGTATATAAGAAAATAATAAATATGCATTTGGAATATATATTTTTTTTTATCGCGTCTCTGTGCATTGAAAAGTTGAACACGTAAAGTTTCTAAGTGGAACTATTGTTGTGGAAGTTATATTCCTCATTTAACTCACAAATGCTGCTTAGTGTTTACAACCAGTGATACAGCGGGAGAGAGAGATTTAGTTTAATGACATACATGGTGTTGCAACTACATGATTCAGATATTGTGCCGTATACAAATGAAATAGCCAGAGTACTGTAACCAAATAAGACATAAGTGCTATAACTAAATGACAAATACACCGTGTTGTATATAACTGATACAGACAAAGGGCTGTAACTAAATACCGTGGGCGGTCGCTCAAAAGCAGTTCCATGTAATGAGTTAGTGAGAACAAAAATTACTGAAATATTATTGACAAGCCGCATCTGGTAACACTTATAATCCCTTAATAAAATCCAGTAATGTTAGAGGTAAAAGTTTTATGGAACAACAACACACCAGCAGAGTTTCTTAGACTCATTGGATGGAGAGAGAGCCGGACACAACTCCTCACACCTTTAATGTTTCGCGGTAAAACTGAGGAGTTAATTTCTTCATAGGACCATCACCGTAAAGCCATAAAACCTACACGAAGATTGAGAACTTATCTCGCTGAAAGGACAAACTGATCTCCTGAATGATATATTTTATGAACTAAACCTTACGTTGATGCGGCTTCCCTTTATGTGAGAGTGTAAATAAGATTATAAACGATTGAAAGATTTTAGCATAACATTTATTAATTCTATGTACAGGCGCAATATTAAAAAAAAACAAGTACAGCAATAAACAAACACGAATCAGATATTCTTTATAATTTTGAAAGAAATACATAATGAGCTGTGTGTTACGAGAACCGTAGAAATGTGTGTGTGTGTGTGTGTGTGTGCACGCGTGCGTGCGTGCGCGTGCGTGCGTGTGCGTGCGTGCGCGCACGCGTTTATACATGCACAGGTTTCTTTGTACGTGGATATATATGTGTATGCATTTTTATCGTTACAAATCACAAAAAGAATTATGATATATATTCACCATAATGATAGTTGTAAACAGGAAATATTCAATACTAAAGCCAACCGCTGTGACATGTGTACCAAACACAACACCTTACCGGATGTAATGACCAGCGGCAGGTGACATTCTTGCACGCACGAGAACGGAGCTGCTGATGTTGACACAGCCAGGTAGTGTGTCGCTCTACACTGTACACAGCCAGGTAGTGTGTCGCTCTACACTGTACACAGCCAGGTAGTGTGTCG
>NW_024728245.1:0-2544 GCF_018991925.1 Homarus americanus
TTATTGTCCTGGTGGCCCAGAGGTACGCATTCCCCGTCACAATTATAAGATCGTGGTTCAAACTTGCGGGGTGAGGAAGTTGATTATACGCTAAAGTCCGCCTGCTTTAATGACCCAAATAAAATATATATGGATCCCGCTTCGGCCACATTTGGTAAAACGTTCCTCTGATCACCTAGCTCAACGGGTGGTCCCCATTAGAGGCTACCGCGCCATAAGCCTGAACAGGCTTTATGTGAAATATACCAGAGTCTAGGACTGCTTTATTGTCCCGCACAGAGGTAGACCCCGGTCACAATTATAAGATCGTGGGTCCAAATCCCAAGCATGAGAAGATTATATAAAAGTCTGTTTATGACAAACGAAATATTATGGATCCTCCTTGTTTCGAAGCAAAGACGGTAAAACGCTGCCTGATCACCAAGCGCAACGGGGTCCCCATTATAGGTTCACGTTAAGCTCCGCTGAACAGGCTTTGTGTGAAATATATCAGAGTCTAGGACTGTTTTATTGTCCCAGGCCCAGAGGTAGCTCCCCGTCACAATTATAAGAACGTGGGTTCAAATCCTGGTGGGGTGAGGTGTTGATTATATGTAAAAGTCCTTGCTTTAATGGTCTAATGAAATATATATGATCCTCTTGTTTCGAAGCCACATTTGAAAAACGTTCCTCTGATCACCTGCCCAACGTGGGTTCCTATTAGAGGTTCACGGCGCCATAAGCTCAAAACAGGCTTTTGTGTGAAATATAGCAGAGTCCAGGACTGCTTATTGTCCTGGTGGCCCAGAGGTACCTCCCCGGTCACAATTATGATCGTGGGTTCAAACCTGGTGGGTTGAGGTGTTGATTAAATGTAGAAGTCACACGCTTTTAATGGTCTAATGAAAATATATGGCGGATCCCCTTGTTTCGCCACATTTGCAAAAACGTTCGCCTGATCACCTAAGCGCACGGCGTCCCCATTAGAGGTTCACGGCGCCATAAACTCGCTGAACAGGCTTTGCGTGAAATATAGCAGTTTAGGACTGCTTTATTGTCCTGGCGGCCCAGAGGTAGCGCCCCCGGTCACAATTATAAGATTGTAAATCCTGTGGGGTGAGGTATTGATTATGTAGTCCGCTGCGCTTTAATGTGGTCTAATGAAATATATAAGGGGATCCTTGTTTCGTCAAAGACGGATAAAATGTTCGGCCTGATCACCTAAGCGGCACGGTTGGTCCCCTATAGTGGTTCACGGCGCCATAAGCTCGTTGAACACGCTGTGTGTGAAATATAACAGAGTCTAGGACTGCTTTTATTGTCCTGGTGGCCCAGAGGTAGCATTCCCCGGTCACAATTATAAGATCGGGGTTTCAAATCCTGGTGGGGTGAGGTGTTGATTATATGTAGAAGTCTGCTTGCTTTATTGGGCTAATGAAATATATTTGAATCCTCGTATTTCGAAGCCGCATTTGGTAAAACGGTGCTCTGATCACCTAAGCGGCACGGGTGGTCCCCATTAGAGGTTCACGGTGCCATAAGCCCGTTGAACAGGCTTTGTGTGAAATATATCAGAGTCTTGGACTACTTTTATTGTCCTGGTGGCCCAGAGGTAGCGTTCCCCGGTCACAATTATAAGATCGTGGGTTCAAATCCTGGTGGGGTGAGGTGTTGATTAAATGTTTCGAAGCCGCATTTGGTAAAATGTTGGTCTGATCACCTAAGCGGCACGGGTGGTCCCCATTAGAGGTTCACGGCGCCATAAACTCGTTGAACAGGCTTTGTGTGAAATATAGCAGAGTCTAGTACTGCTTTTATTGTCCTGGTGGCCCAGAGGTAGCGTCCCCCGGTCACAATTATAAGATTGTGGGCTCAAATCCTGGTGGGGTGAGGTGTTGATTATATGTAGAAGTCCGCGTGCTTTAATGGTCTAATGAAATATATATGGATCCTCGGGTTTCGAAGCCACATTTGGTAAAACGTTGCTCTGATCACCTAAGCGGCACGGGGTGTCCCCATTAGAGGTTCACGGCTCCATAAGCTCGTTGAACAGGCTTTGTGTGAAATATAGCAGAGTCTAGGATTGCTTGTATTGTCCTGGTGGCCCAGAGGTAGCGTTCCCCGGTCACAATTTTAAGATCGTGTGTTCAAATCCTGGTGGGGTGAGGTGTTGATTAAATGTAGAAGTCCGCGGGGTTTATTGGGCTAATGAAATATATATGGATCCTTCTTGTTTCGAAGCCGCATTGGGTAAAATGTTGGTCTGATCACCTAAGCGGCACTCGTGTTCCCCATTTGAGGTTCACGGCGCCATAAGCTCGTTGAACAGGCTTTGTGTGAAATATAGCAGAGTCTAGGACTGCTTTTATTGTCCTGGTGGCCCAGAGGTAGCATTCCCCGGTCACAATTATAAGATCGTGGGTTCAAATCCTGGTGGGGTGAGGTGTTGACTATATGTAGAAGTCCGCGTGCTTTATTGGGCTAATGAAATATATATGGATCCGCGTGGTTTTGGCTTTCAGATTAAAAACAGCAATACGTAAACCGAACGAAGCTAATGCTTGA
>NW_024728246.1:0-4424 GCF_018991925.1 Homarus americanus
GTATACTATTGGTGGCAAATTTAAAGCTACCTATACAGTATACGTGTGGAGTAGTGTCTAACGTACGTACCCACATTTACCGTCATGCTAAGTCGGGGCTAGTGCAGGAGCTTTTTGTTGTAGTATCAGACGAAAACCATACCTGTACAAGTATCAGTGTTGATTAGGTATGCTAATGTGTGAGTGTTATCGACTCGTTACCTTGAAGTAAATACAATTGATAACGCACTCTTAAGATCAATAGTAATTACCGCGGGCTTGGCAGAGCGCATCGCCTTGCTGCTGCTGCTTCCCTATCATCCCTAGTTGCACCACACAGCCAGGCGCCGCTCAAGCGTTTGTCTAGTTGGAGCTCTCCTCCTTACCCTTAAGCGTTTTTCCAAGTCGACTCGGCTCTCTTCCCCGTCATGCGTTAAGTCGATATCCTGTTTGAGTCACAGTCGTTAGTTTAATGGGTGACTTATTCCTATTTTCAGTAGGGGCATTACTCAGCTCTTATCGCTGACTTAAATCCGGATACTTTTAACATTCAAACGTTTACTTAAATCCGAATACTACTTAAATTTTAAACGTCTTCTACAAGACTCTATTCACCCTCAAACTTTTGCTTGAATCGTGACTTCTCTAACTCTTAAACGTTTATAGACCCTCCTTAACTTCCCTCGAGCGCTTACAAGACACTTTTTGTAGCCACTGTACCTATCTTGTTCGTCGTGGCACCATGAATGAATGATGAATACCCGTGATTTTTTGGTGTGCCTCCTGAGCATACATTATGAGCATTCTACCTTAAAAATAAGATTAGTTTTCATTTCTAAGAACTCTTTACTATCTGAAACACCAAGAAAAAACATATGAGACGTAATGTCGTATGATGGTGTGGGAGTCGAGTGTTTGCCTGTGTGTATCTGTTCTCAGACACTCATAAAATGAAGCCACGGACATGAATGACAGCTGCCCCTCCATCCACTCCCCGTCTTTTGGGGAGAGGTTGGACTAAGTAGTGAGTCCATGAGTAAAAACAGTGGGGAGGGAGAAATGAGTGGAGGTGGGGCGGGGGTGGTGGTGGGCACAGTACCTCTTGTGTGTTGTGGGAGGGAGGTGGCATGCGCTGCCCTACCACCGCCCCCAGCCACCACACTGCACGCCGTCGTCACCACCTGTTATAACAAATTAGAAATATCTCATCAAACAGCAAAACGACAAATGGCATCCTAACAGGACAAAAGATTGATGGCAAAAGAAAAAAAGATTATTTCACAGCTCTAATATTGATAAGATATTACTAAAGATGAGTTATTAAATGCTATAAGGAAAATCACGCACCAGGCGAAATGGTGACATATATAACTGCTTATTAAAAATAGTCCATTATTAGATCAACATGAGCAAGGTATTAACAGAATGGAAAAGATATTCTTTCTAAGCAACTGTGGATACTCTAACACTTTCAAGAGAGAAGTATAAATACTTGAATATTGTAAAACATCAATTTATTTTTTATACTACTGTTAAAATGTTATCAAATTGACAGATGTAGTTTTGTGATTTCAAGCATTTATAAAGCCACGTGAAGAGAATAACTGCTGCTCTAAAAAGTTACTGATAGGTGACTACTTGCATGGAAGGAGAATCTGTAATCAGGATGTTTGTCGAGGAAAGCACTTAAAAAGGTGATCAATGTTATAATGAATAACAAGATAGCTCCAAAATATCCCAATTAACCATCATTTATGCAGATGACATCTTATTTCAAGGAAACTCTGTAAAAAATTTGCAGATTGCATTAAATAATTTTAGTGTTCTTTCTCAAAAGATGGGCTTAGTTATCAATGAAGAAAAAACCAAGTGTGAATGTAAAGGAAGAGGAACTGAATCCGTTTTTCTAAATGGAAAAATTGTAGAGAAAGTGTCAAAGTATAAATATTTAGGAATGTATATTGGCTTTACTAGTGAAAGTAAAGAGGCAGAAATATATCATGTCCTCACTCAATGTAGAGCAAGATTACAGCCCTTGAAGGCTCTAGCATGTTGTGGTAAAGGTGCTGGGGTACCCATACTGAGAATGATGTGTATTTCTACCATCAGATCACTTATAGACTATGCAGCACCTGTCCTCTCTTGTACTGGTGAAGGAAGGCTACGGAAGCTTGAGATCATGCAAAATGAAGCAATGAGAATAATTTTAGGGTGTCAAAAGAATGCAATGATTGAGATAATGAAAATGGAACTAGGGTTACAGAGCATTTCACAGAGGGTCAATGAAATTAATACAGTTGCAGCAGTTCGATTAATGAGAGGGAACAGTGGGGGTAAATTTGTACAAGATATAAATGATGGTTTAAAAGATAAAAGGACCTTCTGCAGGCAAGGCAAGAGAGGATACATGAATGGATTAGTAAATATTATTAAAAAATGTAATCTGGCAGACTGGTGTACAGCTGTTCAGAAGAGTTGTAAGAATCCACCCTGGGAAGAACGAGAAGTAGAGTTAGACATAGTGCCTCTCACAATGAAGAAATCATTACATGAACCAGGACAGTTAAGGGCTTTATATGGGAATAAGATTAGTAATTTGCCTAAAATAAACACATTGCATGTATATTGTGACGGTTCAGTTATGTCAAGTGGCAGGGCAGGGTGCGGGATCCTTATAAGACAGTACACAGAACAAGGAAATGATGACATCAAAATTGGACTTCGGTTGAGCAGTTTTATTTCATCAACACAAGCTGAGTTATATGCAATGTTAGTAGGATTGGAAAATGTTGTAAAGAGGTATAAAGATGCATATTTTTTTGTTGATAGTAGGGCAGCTTTGGATTCTTTGAACAGTGGGAGTCCAGTCTTTGGACACATTATTGGTTCATGTAGAAAATTAGTAAATACAATAAGGAAAAATGGCCATAATGTTCAATTTGTATGGGTCCCTTCACATGTGGGGATTGGTCTTAATGAAGCAGTAGATATAATAGCAAAAAGAGCCACGGAAAAGGCCGAGATCGACATAATATGTACTAAAACCTTGAAGCAATTAAGGAGCAAATTACGGAAAATACAATCAATAGAAGATAATTTCAAAAGGAATGAAATATACGAGAAAAGTGAAACAATGAAACATTACCATCATGTTCTCATGAACACAAAATTTACATATGGGAAAGATAGGAGTAGGTGGAAAGATTCAGTGTATATGAGGTTAAGATTAGGACATAAATATTATTGGGAACTTGGAGCTGAGAGAAGTGAACAGGATAAAGAATGTAGAGTTTGTAGAACATCCAGATCCCATACCCTGCCACATTATATACTGGAATGCCCATTGCTTAATGTATATAGAAATGCCCATATAAATAATGTCCCCATGCAAATAGAGTGGATGTTTGGAAATGGGAAAATAGATGAAATATTAAAGAAATATAGAAATTTTGCATCTAGAATATAACTATGTATTATAACTAATTATATGAAATATTAGGGATATATGTGAGTCCTGAGAGGGACATTCCTGGACTGGGGTGAGGATGACTTATGTCACTTCATCCCTTTGAGATGTATTAATGTTTTTTTGTATCTCAATAAACGTATCAATCAATCAAACCACCTGTCTGCCATTCCCTCCTGCGTTCACGCCTACCTGGGGACCTCATACACTATACGCCACCGCCAAGATGCACCTCTGTGCCCAGGATACCATGAAGGAGCTATAGTGTGTGTGTGTCTTCGTGTAGTTCACAACGTCAAAATGAGCAGCTACCGAGTGTCATTGGTAAATGGATGTGTTTGGTTGAAACAGTGACGACTCGGGTAACACTGTGTATAGGATGAATATATACGGCTGCTGGTAAAGAGCTAGAGGTAGATGGGGGAAAGACGGGGGTTACATAGTGGTGAGAGAACTGTGGTGAACCTGATATGATGATAAAGTGACTCAGTAAAATATATATAAAATGTGATTATCCTCGGCAATCATACAAGTGTGCTTCAGTCGAGTGTTTAGTGCCTCTGTGTGTGTGTGTGTGTGTGTTTTATTTGTTTTTCTATTGATAAATTACAGTGAGAAAACTTAAGAGTATAAAGTGAATGAAAACATAAAATACAAATAAAAAAGAATAAAAAGAGAGAGAAAACCAAATACAAATAAAAAAGAGAAAGAAAACAAAATATCAATAAAAAAGATGGAGTAGAGTCAATATTAGTCTTGTGTTCAATGCTAATGTGCGTTAGATAGATTAATCTACGTCATGGTGATGTGTGTGTTTACTTCATACACAGATAATGAGTGACTCAAAGCATGTCGACTGTCATTTAACAGTTTACCGTTTTTGTTGTACTTGAACAAATATACAGGAGTCCAACCCACCCTTCTTCTGTCACTTTTTTTCTTACTTACCTACCTACCTCCCTCCTTCATTCCCTCACCT
>NW_024728247.1:0-22833 GCF_018991925.1 Homarus americanus
ACCAGTTAACAGATAGGAGACAGTAACACCAGTCACCAGTTAACAGATAGGAGACAGTAACACCAGTCACCAGTTAACAGATAGGAGTCAGTAACACCAGTCACCAGTTAACAGATCGGAGACAGTAACACCAGTCACCAGTTAACAGATAGGAGACAGTAACACCTGTCACCAGCGGCCTCTTCTACCTTTCGTCGTCTACAAGGTAACTTCGGGGACGTGAACCGATTGAGGAAGAGGCGTGGGGCGTGTGTGAGGCGTGGGGCGTGTGTGAGGCGTGGGGCTTGTGTGAGGCGTGGGGCAACCCAATGAGGCGTGGGGCGTGTGTGAGGCGTGGGGCTTTGTGTGAGCGTGGGGCTTGTGGGGGCGTGGGGCGTGTGTGAGGGCGTGGGGCGTGTGTGTGAGGCGTGGGGCATGTGTGAGGCGTGGGGCATGTGTGAGGCGTGGGGCATGTGTGAGGCGTGGGGCGTGTGTGTGAGACGTACCAATGTTATGAATATATGAATATACTATGAAGAATCTACAACTACATATACGAAAAAAATTGTATACCGTGGGTGTTATTACACTGTTCCTTCACTGGCCTATAATGCAATGTTCCTCCACTGGCCTACATTACAATGTTCCTTCTCTGACCTACAATGCAATGTTCCTTCACTGACCTACAATACAATGTTCCTTCACTGACCTACAATACAATGTTCCTTCAATTATCTACAATACATTGTTCCTTCACTGACCTAAAATACAATATTCCTTCACTGACCTACAATACAATGTTCCTTCACTGATCTACAATATAATGTTCCTTCACTTATCTACAATACAATAATCCTTCACCTATTAACAACCCTAAAATTCTTAACAGCCCCATTATACTTAACAACCCAACACAGGTAGTAGGCAGCTACCAAACAGGGAGGTACTACCGCCTGGGAAGATATTGGAAGCATAATGTGTTGTCTATGGTAGACCCTGCTGCCATATGTGACCAAGTCCCAGGTTGCTGATCTGACTTTTTGCCTCATTTACACACAATTGCAGGGTCTTAATTGTTTTTCTTACTTTGACAACACAAGATACATATATTGTTTCTCAATCTTGATTTTTTTTCATTGTATTTCTTCTTATTATTATTATTGTTATTTTTATTAATTATTATTATTATTATTATTATTATTATTATTATTATTATTATTATTATTATTATTATTATTATTATTATTATTATTATTATTATTATTATTATTATTATTATTATTATTATTATTATTATTATTATTATTATTATTATTATTATTATTATTATTATTATTATTATTATTACATTTTTGCCCCCGAGGCCCTGATGTGGGTCAGTGACCTGTGCTCGGTGGGCTAATGCCCGTAAAAAAACAAACATATTAACAACTCCACCACACTTATTAACAACCCTAACGCACTTATTAACAACCGTAACGCACTATTAACAACCGTAACGCACGTATTAGCAACGTATTAGCCTAACGCACTTATTAACAACCGTAACGCACGTATTAGCAACCCTAACGCACTTATTAATAACCGTAACGCACGTATTAGCAACCCTAACGCACTTATTAACAACCGTAACGCACGTATTAGCAACCCTAACGCACGTATTAACAACCGTAACGCACGTATTAGCAACCCTAACGCACTTATTAACAACCGTAACGCACGTATTAACAACCCTAACGCACTTATTAACAACCGAAACGCACGTATTAACAACCCTAACGCACTTATTGACAACCGTAACGCACGTATTAACAATCCTAACGCACTTATTAACAACGCACGTATTACGCACGTTAACAACCGTAACGCACGTATTAGCAACCCTAACGCACTTATTAACAACCGTAACGCACGTATTAGCAACCCTAACGCACTTATTAACAACCCTAACGCACTTATTAACAACGCTAACGCACTTATTAACAACCGTAACGCACGTATTAGCAACCCTAACGCACTTATTAACAACCGTAACGCACGTATTAGCAACCCTAACGCACTTATTAACAACCGTAACGCACGTATCAGCAACCCTAACGCACTTATTAACAACCGTAACGCACGTATTAGCAACCGTAACGCACTTATTAACAACCGTAACGCACGTATTAGCAACCGTAACGCACTTATTAACAACCGTAACGCACGTATTAGCAACCGTAACGCACTTATTAACAACCGTAACGTACGTATTAGCAACCGTAACGCACTTATTAACAACCGTAACGCACGTATTGGCAACCCTAACGCACTTATTAACAACCCTAACGCACTTATTAACAACCGTAACGCACGTATTAGCAACCCTAACGCACTTATTAACAACCGTAACGCACGTATTAGCAACCGTAACGCACGTATTAGCAACCCTAACGCACTTATTAACGATCGTACGCACGTATTAGCAACCGTACGCGTACTTTGATAAAACCGTAACGCACGTATTAGCAACCGTAACGCAAATATTAATAACTGCACGCACGTATAGCAACCGTAACGCCTTTATTAACAACCGTAACGCACGTAGCTAGCAACCCTAACGTACCTCTATTAACAACCCTAACGGCACTTATTATCAACCGTAACGCACGTATTAGCGCACGTATTAGCAACCCTAACGCACTTATTAACAACCGTAACGCACTTATCAACAACCGTAACGCACGTATTAGCAACCCTAACGCACTTATTAACAACCCTAACGCACTTATTAACAACCTAACGCACTTATTAACAACCGTAACGCACGTATTAGCAACCCTAACGCACGTATTAACAACCCTAACGCATTTATTATCAACTCCAACACACTTATCAGCTCTAACAACTCACTTACCAACCCCAGCACTCTAATTAACACTCCCCACAATATTCTCACCACCATCAGCTAACATCATCACACTTACCACCACTATCTAGTATATCCACGTTAGCCTTACATTCATCACCAAAATCCCATAACATTCCCAACATTCCTACCACGACGAGAATCTTCCCCGCCTTTGGGGATTTAATTCCCAATTCTCACATTCTTCCTGAGTCATAACATTCATCCTCATCTTCAACATTTATTCTCACACCCGGAAATTTATCATCAGGGCCGTAACATTCATCACGAGTACTAACATTCATCACTAACACTAACATTCATCGCTTGTACTAACATTCATCACTAACACTAACATTCATCGCTTGTACTAACATTCATCACTAGTACTAACATTCATCACTAGTACTAACATTCATCACTAGTATTAACATTCATCAGTAGTACTAACATTCATCACTTGTGTTAGGTTCTGGATAATAAGTTCTATATACAGGAGAGAACACAAACACCTGTATAGTTTTGTAGGTTCGGTTTACTGGATAAGAGTATGTACACAAGGGAGAGTAGTGCTCTCCTCAGCTAGGCTCCTTGTCAACTGCTATAGACGACGTATGGCAAGTGATACATTAGCAGCTTCCATACGTCGCCAGGCACATTAATTAAGCATGTGGGATATGGTAATAACATTGCCACACGCTGCTAGCTAGGCTGAATAAATAATACATAAATGGAGCACATACATAATATACATACATAATATATAATCCAGCATACATAATATACATACACCTCCCTCCCCCCTATACGCTCATAGCAAAGTCTTGAGCGGACCTTTTCTTTTGGATCCGTTCTGAGCGTCGAGGGACTTCATCACTGGGAAGGGTATGGGACTCAACACTGGTGGCGGGGCCAGCAGAAGGCATTGTTACGGGGCGGAGAAAACGGCGGTTCCTCCACCACACACGACCACTGGGTAACCGCACCTGGTAGTCCCGTGACCTACCGAGACCCATGACTACGCCTACTTTGTCCCAACGTAGGGAGGTCGGGTCCTGAACACGGACTTGGGTGCCGACACTCAACCTGGGGAGAGAACGGGCGTGGTCGTTGTAGCGGGCGACGACGTCCTGAACACGTTCGGCGGCTCGGCGATCACAATCCTCTGTCTTGGCCTGCCACTCCTTGGAGAAGGATTGAGGGTGAGCAGGGACACAAGAACGAAGGGGGCGTCCATACAAAACCTGGGCAGGGGAGCGTCCGGTGTAGTTAGGTGTGTTGCGGAGTTCAAGAAGACCCCGGTCGAAGGCCTCGCAGTCAATGTTCCCAGAAGGGGCCACCTTAAGGATGAGGTGCTTCAAGGATTTGACAGCAGCCTCAGCGTGGCCGTTGGACTGCGGGTAATGGGGCGATGACAACACATGCCGGACTCCCCATCGGTCAAGGAACACAGCAAAGTCCCGGCTTGTGAACTGAGGCCCTCCGTCGGTTCGCAGGCGTACAGGAACGCCCACGTCACGGAAGTAGTGGCGGAACTTGCTGATGGTGGCGGCAGACGTCGTGTCATTACCGCACTTGATGACAACCGGCCAACCAGAGAGACGGTCGACGATAACAAGGAAGGACTTTCCTGACACACAGAAAAAGTCGGCCGACACAGACTCAAAGGGGCGGGTGGGGTTGTCGTCACTCATGAAGGGTTCCTGCTGCTGGCTGGGTTGTAATACTTGGCAGGGCTCACACGCACGGACAACATTGGAGATGTCGGAGTTGATGCCGGGCCAGAACACAGTCTGTCGTGCACGTCGTTTGGTGGCCTCAGCTCCACGGTGACTGTCGTGAAGGCGAGCCAAGGCGTGGGGACGTGATGCAGCAGGGACAACTACACGTGCTCCGTACAGAACAAGGTCTCCGTCGCAGTAGAGTTCATCGCGGAGTTTCCAATACGGGAGCAGGGTGTTGTGAAGATCGTAGCGGTTGCTAGGAAATCCATTCCTCACACACTCGACAAGTCGGACGTAGGAAGGGTCATCTCGGGCCGCTGTTCGAAGGTCCTCCATTGCCTTGTCGTCATCTGGTGACAGGTCCGAACGAAGGGATTGGACGGCATGGAGAGTGACCACAGTCCTGACGGAAAGAGCGAGGTCGGCGTCGAGCACATGGTCTTCTGGAGTAGGGCGGCTGACGGGAGAGCGGGATAAGGCATCAGGGATGCAGAGCTCCTTACCAGCACGCCACACTGCTGTGAAGATGTACGCCGAGAGCTTCTCCTTCAGACGCTGGAGGCGAGGGTTCTCAACGGTGTCCAGCGTGTAGTGGTTGAGGATCGGGACAAGCGGGCGATGGTCGGTCACTAGGTGAAAGTGTTGCAGGCCTATGAGGTAAAACCTGCACTTGGACATCGCCCAAACCACAGCCAACAGCTCCAACTCAATAGTGGCGTAGCGCGTCTCAGTGTCAGAGAGGAAACGCGAGCCACACTGGACGAGCCGGAACTGCCCTCCACCATGATCCTGCAGTAGGGCGTATCCCACGCCATACAAGCGTGAGGCATCTGTCTGCAGAACTGTCGGCAAGGCTGGGTCAAACGTGGCGAGGACAGGTGGACGAGACAGGGCCTGTTTCACTTGCTGGAAGGCCTTGTCGTGGTCGGGGGTCCACAGGAATGTCCTCTTGGGGCTCATCAGGGGGCGAAGTGGTTGAGCAGCTGCGGAGATGTCCGACGAAAACTCTGCTAACTGGTTGACGAGACCGATGAAGGACCTCAAGTCGGTGAGGTTAGCAGGGGTGGGAAAATCCGTGATGGCGCGGACCTTTTCCGGGTCAGCTGCGATACCATTCCCTGAGAGGGTGTACCCACAAAAGTCAACTGAAGAGCTGGCCAGAACAAACTTGTCGGCATTTAGGGTAATGCCGTGCTTCCGGCACCTGTTGAGTACCTCGTAGATACGGCAGAGGTGATCCATATAATCCTCGTCGTACACGAGTATGTCGTCGACCACTTTCACGCAGTTTGCCAGACCTTGTAGAGCCATATCACCTCGAAGACAGAAAGCGTCTCCTGTAGCGGCGAATCCCATGGGGCCACGGCAATAACTGTAACGTCCATGCGGGGTGATGAAAGTTGTGAGTAGTCGGTCTTCTTCGGCAAGCTCTATCTGCCAGTATCCACACAAGGCGTCCATCGTCGTGAAGAAGCGCGCCTTCGGGTTCACACTGCGTATAGCTGCAAAGGGCGTGGGAGAAGGGTGCGCAGGACGAGACACCTGGCTGTTGAGCTTGGAGAGGTCAGTGGTGATGCGAACACCACGTTTAGGTTTTGCGACGACAACCATAGGGTGACACCATGGAGACGGGTCATCGCCAGTTGGTGCAATAATTTCTTGGGCGACCATGGAGTCCAGCTCGTTTTTGACCGCCTCGCGGAAGGCCAGGGGAACCAGTCGAGGGGTGTAAATAGCGAAGGGCTTCGCGTCGTCCCTCAGGTGGATCCTCATGGGGGGACCTGCCATCTTCTTGAGAGGCTTGGATTCCAGAGCGGACTTGGTCACCAGAACGTCGCTGAATTCCTTCAGGAAGTACTTCCGAGCATCCGAAGGAGAGGTGTCACTGGCAAGAGGCAGGGGTAGGGCGGCAGCAGGGTCGTTGCTGCTCCCTTCTTGCACCCTGTTGGCGTGTTTTACCTCAAGAATAGGTTTGGGGAAGTCCTGGGAGATGATGGCCAACTCTTGACAATGTCTGTAGGACAGCAAAGGAGTCGGGACACCGTTATGCACATCAATCCAGGCTTGACACGACCTGTTGCCAAAGGTGACTTGTGCTTGGAGTGAACCCAGGGCCGGGGTCATCTGTGAACCATCTGCCATAAAGCGGAGATCCTTGGGGGGCGGTCCTAGATCACTTGGAGAGAGCCCCAAGCATTGCAAATGCTGGGGACCGATGACTGTAGCATCAGCGCCGGTGTCGGGCAACATCTGGAGACGGGATGACACACTGCGGTAGGTCACAATGACACTGATGTACTGGGGGACTTTGGTCCTGGGACGCGGGGGGGAGCACACACTCCTAATATGGCTCGAGCGTTGTCCAGGGTCGTCATGGTTCTGATTGGAAGACTGTGGGCGGCCCTCTCTGGTGGAAGGGAGCTGAAGCTTCCGCCGACGCTGTCCCTTGGGTTTGTTGGAAGGGCAACACTTGTCATAGTGGCCCAGACGACCGCACACATTGCACTGGACGCGTTTGGCTGGGCACCGTACTGTGAGTGACCAGTGGCCCTTACGGTCACAACTGTTGCAGGTAGACTGAGCAGCTGGACACACCTGTGTTCTGTGCTGCTTACCACAGTTGTTACAAAATGAACCGGGCGTGGACGTGGTGGGCGAAGGCGTAGGAGCAGACTTCTTGTCCTTCTTGTACCGGGACACAGCGCGTACAGCTGTAGGGGGAGCTCGGATGGCAGAGGTGGCACACCTGGCAGCCTCATAGGAGCGACATATCGTCAACACATCCTTGAGAGAAGAGGAAGAGTCGAGGGAGGTGAGGCGTTGGACAAGTTCCTCGTCCTTAACACCCATCAGGATCACCTGCTTCAACTGGGTCTCCTCGCACTGCTGGTGGTGGCCTAGACATATATCTACCTCTTCCGAGGCTCTCTTAAGACGTACATAAAAGGCGTCAAAAGTCTCACCCTCCATCTGTCTGCAGCTAAACAATTCCCTCCTGCGCAGAGCTCCATTCTGCTGTCCTTTGATGTGCCGTTGTAGAATGTCCAGTACCTCCTCTACAGACAACGAAGAGGTCGGAGGTACCTGCAACGTATGTTCTAAGACACGCTGAATTTCCAAGGACAGGCACAAAAGCAGCTGGATGAGTTGTTTAGGCTGTGACAAACTCTGGAGATCCACCATTGTAGAATAATCAGTCCACCGTCGCCGCCATTCACGAAAAGTCTGGAAATTCACATCAGGCTTCAAGATGGGCGGTGTTTGAGCTGCTGCTTTAGGTGGGGCTGGTGGGCGTGAAGAGAGCATTGATGAGGTATCTGAACCATTCAGTACCGAGGCAGTGTTAGAGCCAGGGGCTTGGTTAACAGTGAGGCGAGATATCAAGGCTTCAAACCGTGCACTGTCTTCCAATCTCCGTTGGTGGTCTCGTTCTGCCTCTGCTTGCCTTCTGTGTTCATCCGCCACACGTCTGTTAGCTTCATCCTCGCGCCTTTCATCTCTCATAAACTTCATTAAAGCAATTATCTCTGGAGACAACGCTGAATATCGAGGTGAAGGGCTGCGCAATGTTGTGGGAGCTGGAGCGTCATGGTCAGCCTGGTCATCCATCTGTGCGGAGCTATCATCCGGCTGACTCATCCAGACGCTGGGTCCACGGCTACGTAAGGCATGAGACATAACTACTTCATCTGTGTACCGTGTCTTAAATCAGTGTTGACCGGTCAGCCCGTCGTATCAACAAGATCTCAGACAAAAAAATTAATTAAATACACAGATAAGTAGGTTATATATATAAAATATATATAAGGGAGCCGCCGCGGTCAGTGAGTGTGTACATGTGTGTGTGTCCCGGGCAGTGAGAGCGGTCTCCTCGAGCTGTGAAGGGGTGTGGAGACGACGCTGTGAGGGGGGGTGGAGACGGCGAGGAGCGTCAGTCACCCTCCAGGCTTCGCGAGGGGAGGTGTACTCAAGTCTACTCCTTACAAATGCCCAGAACATGCCGTGTACCTTGGGCATCCTTTAGAACAAGGTCACACATGAATGGCACGAAACACACAATGCACTAAACACTTCACAGAAAATCACTGTCACTGACACTGGTCAAAGTTGCTAAATTCTTCGAGGAGGGGTGGCGGGCGGCGGTTGACACAGGGCAAGGGGTCCATAAGCCGGCTTTCCACAAACTTTGCACTGTCACTCGTAATTATCCAGTAAAAGTACGCACTGCGCCATGTTATGTTCTAGGTAATAAGTTCAATATACAGGAGCGAACACAAACACCTGTATAGATTTTGTAGGTTCGATTTACTGGATAAGAGATATGTACACAGAGGGAAGTAGTGCTCTCCGACCTATCTGCTTGTCAACTGCTCTATAGACGACGTATGGCAAGTGATACATTAGCAGCTTCCATACGTCGCCAGGCACATTAATTAAGCATGTGGGATATGGTAATAACATTGCCACACGCTGCTAGCTAGGCTGAATAAATAATATATATAAATGGAGCACATACATAATATACATACATAATATATAATACAGCATACATAATACAGAATATACATACAGTAGCCACGCCCACACCTACACCCATAAATGGTAGCCACGCCCACACCTACATCCATATCCATAGATGGTAGCCACGCCCACACCTACACCCATAAATGGTAGCCACGCCCACACCTACATCCATAGATGGTAGCCACGCCCACATCTACATCCATAGATGGTAGCCACGCCCACACCCACGCCGATCGATGATAGTTCTCCTGTGAGCATACACCGTACCATGACAAGCCCATCACCACGCCCATCACCACGCCCATCACCAAGCCCATCACCACGCCCATTACCAAGTCCATCACCATATATAGCTGTCAACGATTCCCCCATTACTCGTAAATTGGTTAATTGAGACAATAGACGGCAAAAAAAATAATAACAAAATAATTCCCTTTGAGGCTTAGCTGAATGTTTGTATAAAAATATAGATCGGTAGAGTCAATAATTGGGTTAATTAATTGGGTTATGAAAATAATATGGATAGATAATAGTGGGGGGTTGATCAGTTGTTTTAATTGGGAGTCTTGTCTGATTTGTTTATATAACTCGAGGAAGCTAATTGGTTAAAAATTAATCTGGGTTTAGTGATTAGTTGTCAGGTATAAAGTCTGACAATTGGTCTTAAAAATGGGCCTATGGTAATTGGGTATCAAAATTGGGTGGTTCCTGGATATGAAATTAGCCTTTGTTATTGGTCGTAAAAAGAGGGCTAGCTTTTAAAATAGGTATGATAATTGGTTATAGAAACAGGCTTTGTGATTGGTAAACGAAATAGAGATAAATGACAAAATAGGATTAAGTAATAGGTCATAAAAAATTGGCTGACTAAGATTACACAACTGAACTTGAGTTATTCGTTGCATATAAAATACGATTACCTAATTAGCTACATCAACCCGGATTGGTTGACTGATTCGTTGTAAAAATGAAAGCTGATTGGCTAATGCAGATACGAATACGTCCAATATTTTCACGATTAACAAACACCATAATACAGTGAACATCCTTCTTGAACACCTAATAACCACACTGTATACACATATACATAAATATACATAAATATACAAAGTGACACACACCGGAATTCATCATCCATTCCTAACCTTAACTTAAATTACCAAGTATTTCCTCATTTACTTACCATAACAAAACGTTCCTACCAAGGCGTTATGGTGGAGTGGCCTCGACCTCTCTGTAGCCTTAACTTGTATCTCAGACCATTAACTTTCGCTTGTGACGATGTTTACCTGTAATAGATACGATAATTAGTTCCCAGTAATACAAACACACCTCCTCATAGCACGATATGCACCAATACTGTTACTATTATGTCTAATGTAATTTAGTACTATTTTCTTTATATTATAAGTCATCTGTAGTCTTTATGTACACGGATCATTCATGCAGGATGTCCTTACGAGCACGTATTGATCACTATAAGAACAGCCCAGTCTCAACCATTGTAAGAAATTATCAATAACTCGTAATCAACCAGTGTATTCACTTCCAGTCAATCTTACCTTTTTGATATGTTACTATGTTGGAATGCCTTGTAGTATAACCTTCTCCCCACCTTATTATGTATCATATTTGTATCACTTATGTTACTTGTACATTATTTGTTAATCAAGAGACCCATTTCCCAATTATGTAACTGTATATTTTCAGCCTTCCGCTTGCCATGTTCATTTAATAAACCGTTAATAATAATTTTTATTATTATTATCATTATTATTATTATTATTATTATTATTATTATTATTATTATTATTATTATTATTTCGCACATATCACTATATTACCTTGCCTGCCGGGGACGAGCAATAACAAAATATCTTCCTGTAACCATTATATTTTGAGTGACATTTGTGCACCATAGGCCGATCAAGTGTACCATTACTACTACTACTCTCACTAATGGACTGGTTCTGGGATAAAACTGTCCATTACTGTTTGTTGTCTTGTGTTTACCCAGTGTTGGACTCTACTGTACCATAACTTAATTAATTTACTGAACCTGAGGTAAGACTTTCACTGTTTCTCCGATAGAGGTGGGGTTGGGGGTGAGAGGCGGTGGCTGAGTGGATATAAAACTCGATTTCTGTCTTAGGGATGACTATAGGTCGATCCCAAAGCATCCCCAGTCCACTCAGATGTACTACGTATATAGGTATGTTCTAACCCCAAGGTAACGTTCTCACCCCAAGGTAATGTTCTCACCCCAAGGTAATGTTCTAACCCCAAGCTAACGTTCTCACCCCAAGGTAATGTTCTAACCCCAAGCTAACGTTCACACCCCAAGGTAACGTTCTCACCCCAAGGTAACGTTCTCACCCCAAGGTAACGTTCTCACCCCAAGGTAACGTTCACACCCCAAGGTAACGTTCTCACCCCAAGGTAACGTTCACACCCCAAGGTAACGTTCTCACCCCAAGGTAACGTTCTCACCCCAAGGTAACGTTCTCACCCCAAGGTAACGTTCTCACCCCAGGCTCACGTTCTCACCCCCACAAAGATGAAGAGTTCGACCTGTTTATAAAGACACAACGTTCATATAGCTGGGTGTTTTTATTCACCAAACCCAGACATATAAAAGAGAATTTATTCGACTTACAGAAACGTTGAATAGTATCACCCCGGTTAATATGGACACTCGTAAATATCTCTTTGTAGAACTCCCGAGTGAAAAAAAATAATAAAAAAAAAAAATACTGAAACCAACCCTCCTGCGGCGTACAGCACAACGATTTGATTTTGTTTTTTATTTAACGAAAGCAGGAATACGAAAACAACATAATACTTTTCTGAAAATTTACAAAGAAGGAAAAAATCTTTGGAACTACATCAGCAGCTTATAAACACATTTTAATATGAATTTTTACCAAACATACGAGTTAACAAAAAAAATAAGACTTAAAAACTATAGCAAAAAATATAAAATACAATGCACAAGTTAACAAAAGAGTAACAGACAAAATAAACACACTACAGCAAAAACACAAACATAAACACACGAACAAAGCAAAACACTTTTCTAAAAACTCACGACGGAGAAAAAATAAAATAAAAATACATTGGAACATCCGCAGTGTATAAAAGTGGCCACAATCAGTCCTACCCGCCTCACTATACGGGTGACACACACAGAGGTCTGACTGCTTCGTGGAAACAAGGAGACGAGAGTAGACGTTTTAAGTTAGTTATGTCTCCGCCGCTACCCTTTAATGTTACCCGAGGAATGACGGGGATATCCGGGGTGAGGGGGAGGGGGGGGGGTGCAGAGTGATATAAGGTGGGTACAAAAACGGGGCAGAGTGGGTATTAAACACGGCAATGTGTGTGTGTGTGTATAGACAAGGGTATAGTGGGCAAGAATTACGGGGGTAGTGTCGAAAATATAGTTCCGCATCAATTATGGAAGACAATTTTGGCAGAAAAACAAACATTCACACATTGCAAAGACAGACAGATAGACAGACACACAGATAGACAGACAAACAGATAGACAGACCTATTGAATAACACAATCTAACAATAACAAAAACTCTCTCACTCATACATATCACCAAAACAAATTCCCCCCCAAAACACAAAAAACAATAGAAAATAAAATCTCTCAAAATAATGTCACCCAGAAGGAAACAAAAGCGGATTTAATTATACAAGAGGCTGTAGGTCTGACACAGTGGTCTTAGAGGGGTGTAGGTCTGACACAGTGGTCTTAGAGGGGTGTAGGTCTGACACAGTGGTCTTAGAGGGGTGTAGGTCTGACACAGTGGTCTTAGAGGGGTGTAGGTCTGACACAGTGGTCTTAGAGGGGTGTAGGTCTGACACAGTGGTCTTAGAGGGGTGTAGGTATGACACAGTGGTCTTAGATGGGTGTAGGTCTGACACAGTGGTCTTAGAGGGGGTGGGTCTGACACAGTGGTCTTGGTCAGGTTTGACACAGTGGTGGCAGTGGTCTTAGAGGGGTGAGGGCGTGCACAGTGGTCTGTAGGCCTGACAGAGTGGTCTAAGAGGGGTGAGGTCTGACACAGTGGTCTTGACACAGTGTAGAGGGGTGTGGAGTGGTCTGACACACAGTGGTCTTAGAGGGGTGTAGACACAGTGGTCTTAGAGGGTGAAGGGACACAGTGGTCTGCAGCCAGTGGTCTACAGGGGTGCAGGTCTGACACAATGGTCTTAGAGGGGTGTAGGTCTGACACAGGTGGTCTTAGAGTGGTGACAGGTCTTGACAGAGTCTAGAGGGGGTTCAGAGTGGTCTAAGAGGGGTGTAGGTCTGACACAGTGGTCTAGAAGTGTGGTCTAGGGGTGACAGGTGGCAAGAGTGGGTCTGACACTTTGAAGGGTGGGTCTGAACAGTGGTCTAGAGGGGTGTAGGTCTGACATGGTGGTCTTAGGGGTGTAGGTCTAGTGGTCTGATGGGTGTAGGTCTGAGTGGCCTGAAGGGTGTAGGTCGGAACAGTGGTCTTAGAGGGGTGTAGGTCTGACACGGTGGTCTTAGAGGGGTGTAGGTCTGACACGGTGGTCTTAGAGGGGTGTAGGTCTGACACGGTGGTCTTAGAGGGGTGTAGGTCTGACACAGTGGTCTTAGAGGGGTGTAGGTATGACACAGTGGTCTTAGATGGGTGTAGGTCTGACACAGTGGTCTTAGAGGGGTGTAGGTCTGACACTATATCCACTACACTATCATATATCCTATATCCACTACACTATCATCTACACTATATCCACTACACTATCATCTACACTATATCCACTACACTATCATCTACACTATATCCACTACACTATCATCTACACTATATCCACTACACTATCATCTACACTATCCTATATCTACACTATCACTATCATCTACACTATATCCACTACACTATCTTCTTACACTATATCCACTACACTATCTTCTACACTATATCCACTACACTATCATTCTACACTATATCCACTACACTATCTTCTACACTATATCCACTACACCATAATCTACACTATATCCACTACACCAACAAGGCACACTATATCCACTCACACCATCATCTACACTATAGTCCACTACACTATCATCTACACCTATATCCACCATACACTATCATCTACACTATATCCACGCTAATTATCATCTACACTATATCCACTACACTATCATCTACACTATATACACTACACAATCATCTACACTATATCCACTACACTATCATCTACACTATATCCACTACACTATCATGTACACTATATTCACTACACTATCATCTACACTATATCCACTACACTATCAGCTACACTATATCCACTACACTATCAGCTCCACTATATCCACTACACTATCATCTACACTATCCACTACACTATCATCTACACTATATCAACTACACTATCATCTACATTATATCCACTACAATATCATCTACACTATATTCACTACACTATTATCTACACTATATCCACTACACTATCATCTACACTATATCCACTACACTATCATCTACACTATATCCACTACACTATCATCTACGCTATATCCACTACACTATCATCTACACTATATCCACTACACTATCATCTATGCTATATCCACTACACTATCATCTACACTATATCCACTACACTATCATCTACACTATATCCACTACACTATCATCTACACTATATCCACTACACAATCATCTACACTATATCCACTACACTATCATCTACACTATATCCACTACACTAACATCTACACTATATCCACTACACTAAAATCTACACTATATCCACTACACTATAATCTACACTATATCCACTACACTATCATCTACACTATCATCTACACTATATCCACTACACTATCATCTACGCTATATCCACTACACTATCATCTACACTATCATCTACACTATATCCACTACACTATCATATATACTATATCCACTACACTATCATCTACACTATATCCAATACACTATCATCTACACTATATCCACTACACTATCATCTACACTATATCCACTACACTATCATCTACACTATATCCACTACACTATCATCTATGCTATATCCACTACACTATAATCTACACTATATCCACTACACTATCATCTACACTATATCCACTAAACTATCATCTACACTATATCCACTACACTATCATCTACACTATATCCACTACACTATCATCTACACTATATCCACTACACTATCATCTACACTATATCCACTACACTATCATCTACACTTTCTCCACTACACTATCATCTACACTATATCCACTACACTATCATCTCCACTATATTCACTACACTATCATCTACACTATATCCACTACACTATCAGCTACACTATCATTTACACTATATCCACTACACTATCATCTACACTATATCCACTACACTATCATCTACACTATATCCACTACACTAAAATCTACACTATATCCACTACACTATCATCTACACTATATCCACTACACTAACATCAACACTATATCCACTACACTAAAATCTACACTATATCCACTACACTATCATCTACACTATATCCACTACACTAAAATCTACACTAACATCAACACTATATCCACTACACTAAAATCTACACTATATCCACTACACTACAATCTACACTATATCCACTACACTATCATATATACTATATCCACTACACTATCATATACACTATATCCACTACACTATCATCTACACTATATCCACTACACTATCATCTACACTTTATCCACTACACTATCATCTACACTATATCCACTACACTATCATCTCCACTATATTCACTACACTATCATCTACACTATATCCACTAAACTATCATCTACACTATATCCACTACACTATCATCTACACTTTTTTCACTACACTATCATCTACACTATATCCACTACACTATCATCTACACTATATCCATTACACTATCATCTACACTTTATCCACTACACTATCATCTACACTATATCCACTACACTATCATCTCCACTATATTCACTACACTATCATCTACACTATATCCACTACACTATCAGCTACACTATCATTTACACTATATCCACTACACTATCATCTACACTATATCCACTACACTATCATCTACACTATATCCACTACACTAAAATCTTCTCTTTTTATCATCTACACTATATCCACTACACTAACATCAACACTATATCCACTACACTAAAATCTACACTATATCCACTACACTATCATCTACACTATATCCACTACACTAAAATCTACACTAACATCAACACTATATCCACTACACTAAAATCTACACTATATCCACTACACTACAATCTACACTATATCCACTACACTATCATATACACTATATCCACTACACTATCATATACACTATATCCACTACACTATCATGTACACTATATCCACTACACTATAATCTACACTATATCCACTACACTATCATATACACTATATCCACTACACTATCATCTACACTATATCCACTACACTATCATCTACACTAAATCCACTACACTATCATCTACACTATATCCACTACACTATCATCTACACTATCATCTACACTATATCCACTACACTATCATCTACACTATATCCACTACACTATCATCTATGCTATATCCACTACACTATCATCTACACTATATCCACTACACTATCATCTACACTATATCCACTACACTATCATCTACACTATATCCACTACACAATCATCTACACTATATCCACTACACTATCATCTACACTATATCCACTACACTAACATCTACACTATATCCACTACACTAACATCTACACTATATCCACTACACTAACATCTACACTATATCCACGACACTATAATCTACACTATATCCACTACACTATCATATACACTATATCCACTACACTAAAATCTTCACTATATCCACTACACTATAATCTACACTATATCCACTACACTATAATCTACACTATATCCACTACACTATCATCTACGCTATATCCACTACACTATCATCTACACTATATCCACTACACTATCATCTACACTATATCCACTACACTATCATATACACTATATCCACTACACTAAAATCTTCACTATATCCACTACACTATCATCTACGCTATATCCACTACACTATCATCTACACTATATCCACTACACTATCATCTACGCTATATCCACTACACTATCATATACACTATATCCACTACACTAAAATCTTCACTATATCCACTACACTATAATCTACACTATATCCACTACACTATAATCTACACTATATCCACTACACTATCATCTACACTTTATCCTTTATCACTACTTTAACTCATCTCCCACTATATTCACTACTATATCTACACTATATCACTACACCTCATTTACTATCATTTTACACTATATCACTATCATCTACACTATATCCACTACACTATCATCTACACTATATCTACTACACTAAAATCTACACTATATCCACTACACTATCATCTACACTATATCCACTACACTAACATCAACACTATATCCACTACACTAAAATCTACACTATATCCACTACACTATCATCTACACTATATCCACTACACTAAAATCTACACTAACATCAACACTATATCCACTACACTAAAATCTACACTATATCCACTACACTACAATCTACACTATATCCACTACACTATCATATACACTATATCCACTACACTATCATATACACTATATCCACTACACTATCATGTACACTATATCCACTACACTATAATCTACACTATATCCACTACACTATCATATACACTATATCCACTACACTATCATTTACACTATATCCACTACACTAGCATCTCCACTATATCCACTACACTATCATCTATATCCACTTTACACTATCATCTACACTATATCCACTACTATACATCTACTATATCACTACACTATCATCTACACTATATCCACTACACTATCATCTACACTATATCCACTACACACTATCGCTTCTACACTATATCCACTACACTATCTTCTACACTATATCCACTACACTATAATCTACACTATATCCACTACACTATCATATACACTATATCCACTACACTATCATATACACTATATCCACTACACTATCATTTACACTATATCCACTACACTATAATCTACACTATATCCACTACACTATCATATATACTATATCCACTACACTATCATCTACAGTATATCCACTACACTATCATCTACACTATATCCACTACACTATCATCTACACTATATCCACTACACTATCATCTATGCTATATCCACTACACTATCATCTACACTATATCCACTACACTATCATCTACACTATATCCACTACACTATCATTTACGCTATATCCACTACACTATCATCTACACTATATCCACTACACTATCATCTACACTATATCCACTACACTAAAATCTACACTATATCCACTACACTATCATCTACACTATATCCACTACACTAACATCAACACTATATCCACTTCACTATCATCTACACTATATCCACTACACTATCATCTACACTATATCCACTACACTAACATCTACACTATATCCACTACACTAAAATCTACACTATATCCACTACACTATAATCTACACTATATCCACTACACTATCATATACACAATATCCACTACACTATATTCTACACTATATCCACTACACTATCATCTACGCTATATCCACTACACTATCATATACACTATATCCACTACACTATCATTTACACTATATCCACTACACTATCATCTACACTATATCCACTACACTATCATCTGCCCTATATCCACTACACTATCATATACGCTATATCCACTACACTATCATCTACGCTATATCCACTACACTATCATATACACTATATCCACTACACTATCATCTACACTATATCCACTACACTATCATCTACACTATATCCACTACACTCGTGTACACTATATCCACTCCACTTATCTACACTACTGTATACTATCTACTACGCCATGCTCTATACTATAAAGCTCTTCAATATATGTTGAGGGTACTTATATTGGACACTTTTTGAAAAACTCTCGATATTTTACCTTGATGAGGCAAACGTTAGGAAAGCTTGGGCTAAAATAGTGCAAAATGGGCAATGGTGAGGTGAAAATTGTTCGCGAGTACTATCCCGGGCTGGAGCGAAAAAGGATACTGACCTTCAGAGAAGTTCCACAGCTCCTCTGTGCCACCAAGAGAGCCGTAGGGCGTTGCTGCACTATGACTACCGCCCATGATTACCTAAACTTCACTCTAAACCCTGGACAAGGTGTCTTTTTGTTCGTTACTGCGCATGGACTATAACCTTGGGCCCCAGGGGTTCCATTCCCAAAAGATATGGCCACACACGCAACAGCTCTTTGGCGAGGCGAAGACGGCGAATTCAGCTATTTCGATAGTGAAAATGCCGGTATCCTCCCACATGTCAGAGAGGCGGTGGACAGAATTGAGCCGCATGCCATCCTTCACTACACTTATTGCAAACTCCAGGGATACGGAATCAATTCATGCATGTTTTACTCCTTGGCATTCATGTCATACGCCGCCGACCACCCAAAAGTACCCTCCGCTTACTTGGCAGATTTGTTCATAACTTATATGGGACCTCAATCAGATGAGAAGGCGTTCAGTCTGGCCCAAGATATGCTTAAAGAGGCTGGACTGCCTTCCGAATTAGAGGACTGTTCCTTTAGGTCGTCCATATATGAACATCTCCGCCCACAACAAAAGCCTACCCTAAAACGCCCACTATCACCTGCTCAAGAAAAAGGAAACAAACGCCTCAAGACCGTCTGAGTGACCACCTAAGCCCGCACCGACAATTCACAACATTTTTTTTAGGAAGCTCTGCAAACAAAAAAGAGAAAAGGGGGGGAGTGAGAGATCAGGTTAACCATGGTAGATGGGTACAGCGTCTCCTCCTGTAGCTGTAACACCATCTTCTACCATTGTATTAACCCACTGCTTTTATTAACGACTGAATACTTAACAAACACCGTCAGTAAATTCTTCATTTTTTTTTAGAAAATTCTTATATGTAAAATAAATGTTAAAGATCAATAAATTCTTAAACTTACCTGAAGATTGTTTATGTAATTAACACAGCCTATTCAATCATTATGAGAACTAGACTGTACGTATGTTAGTCATCTATATATTTACTAAAAGATAAGATGCTTATTAACGTAAAATTCCCACAGTAAAAATGTTTCATTAAAAAGATGAGAGTGACCACAGGACACTATCCTTGGCCTCTCCAACACTTGTCTTCTTTCCCCTTCCTTCCACTCTTATTAAAACAAAAGATAAGTTGCTCAGCCAGCTCCACAAGAACCTGGCTAGAGGTCGTCACCCCTTCCTTGGAACAATGGCTACTGTAAAAATACACACATTTATCTATATATATGTAAAACAAGAAGTATGTCTGTGTTTATTTGTTTGTGTGTCCGCACGAGAATCTCGGAAACTACTTTACCGATCTGAAGATGGATGGTGTTATATGTAGTGATGATGGTAAGCCCCCACCCAGTCTGCCCAATTATGTGTATTATGATCCTAGTTCTACTCACACATGTTTGATGTATGTTAAGAAGTCACTCCCGCATGTACCTCTTGTATCCAAAAAGACTACCAACCTTCAGTACCATGGGATCACTATCCACCTGGGCAACTCCACACTCAACGTGCTAAACGCCTATGCTCCCTCAGATCAGCTTCAGTACACAGATCTCCCAGACTTTTTACACACTGAGCCCACTGTCCTAATGGGTGACCTGAATACTAGACACAAGAAATTGGGTGACTCCACCACTAACACCAATGGTAGGAGACTTATCTCACTTCTCAGCGCATATGAAGATGTTCAAATTATAGGTAATAATGAACCAACACACATCTATGGCGGGGGTCTAGACAAATGTATTGGCTTTAATCTATCATACACAACTCATAGCTCTGATGTTGTCACTGATCTTATGTCTGACCACAGCCCAATCCAAGCTAGTATACATGTTGCCAATGACACCCCCACTGGTGGTAAACTCAACAGACGTAGAATCACAGTCAAGCAAGAACATGAAAGCCAGTTCATCGACTTCATCCATGACTGGTACAAGGACTACAAGCCTGACAACTACCAAAGTTTCCATGACGATTTGATAGATAGGACTTATGCATACTTCACCAACAATGCCTCCACCAAAAAAAGGAGAAAACGTGGTCAGCATAATGGGAACAGGCAACAGCAGTGCTATAATGACCCTGAGCTGAAAAAACTCAGGGCTAGGGTCAGGAGGGTGGGTAAGGGTTACAGACAATTTAGAACACCTCAAATGTTACAATTGTATCAAGCTTCCCTTGCTGCTGTCAGGGAACGTGTAAACGAACTCGGACAAAATGCATGGGAGACATATGTCAGCAGCCTGAACCAACACACATCCCTCAGCAAAGCCTGGAAAGACATAAACATAATCAGAGGTAAAAACAGAAGACACGTCTCCCATCCAAACCCTCTGCAAAAGTCGAATGAGCTAATAACAAAGTGGGCTCATGTGTCGAGCTATGACATGTTACCAGCTAGGACTCGGGGACTCCTTGATGCGAAGTCTGTAGAGAGAAGTAATCTTATTAGCTTTATGCCTGGCAAACAGCACGATGAGTGTGATGTTCCATATACTGAGTGGGAGCTTGACGCCGCCCTCGCCAGGGGTAGGTCTACTTCCCCTGGAGAGGACGGAGTCACCTACATCATTATTAGACTACTAAGGCGCGTGCCAGGCAATCCATTGTTGGTATTGTACAATATGAGTCATGCCGAGGGCCAACTACCCACATCATGGACCAGCAGTATTGTTGTACCAATACCGAAACCAGGACAGCCTGATGCCTTTCGTCCCATATCACTAACCAGCTGCCTATGTAAAACCTTTGAGAGGATGGTTCTTGGCAGACTCTTATATAGAATCAGAGAACACATGTCTCCTAACATAAATGGCTTCACCCATGGTAAAGGTGTACATAATTGCATCACCACATTCCTAACTGTGCATGGTGATGAAAGGCACAGATACACCACATTTCTTGACCTAAAAGCTGCATTTGATGTTGCCAATAGGCAACTGATATTGTACGAACTAGCCAAAATGGATATAGGAGGTAGGCTGTTACACTGGATAAGTGGTTACCTAACCAACAGAAGGGCTGCTGCACTGTTTCAGGGTTACAAAAGTGAAGTTAAAGATATGCAACTTGGTACCCCTCAAGGTGGAGTACTTAGCCCCACTTTGTTCAATGTTCTTATGAACGCATTATTAAATTTAATACCAGACAACCCCAGCAATATCTCAATCAGCTATGCTGATGATATTCTTATACATACTAAAACTCATCGTGAAATGCAAACCACCCTGAACCATGTATACGCAGCCTGTGAACACCTCAGTCTTATTATCTCCACTGACAAAACTAAGGTGTTCAACAAACAAGCTGGTAACCGCAAACGCGGCCCCGCCAAGTTCAAGATAGGTAACAACACTATTGACTATGTTTCTTCTTTTAAATATCTTGGTGTTTCAGTCCCTTGTACCCTACCTGCCATACAACAGCTAACCCGCCAATGTACTGACAGACTGAGACCTCTTAGAAGTGTAGCGGGGTACAGCCCGCACTA
>NW_024728248.1:0-10467 GCF_018991925.1 Homarus americanus
CCCCAATGTGCCACTGACTCGTGTTTATGGGCTAAGTGTCTTACAACAGCGTTCTAGGAAGCATTAATCCTTAACTGCCTCGTAGAAGGTGAAGGCCACAAGGGGTTACAATGTGCAAGTCGTCAGTGAACAAATGTAAGTATCCTGGACACAGACAACCTCTCCGACCAGCCCAGCGGTTCTTAACCGGGGGGGGGGGAGGGCACGCCCCCATAGAGGGGGGCGTGAGTAATGTCCAAGGGGGGCGTGAACCTAGAGCAAAAATAAGGAATAAGCCTTAATAGGTGTGTGTGTGTCATATTGGTGGGGGAGAAGTCCTCGCTCCCCCACCGTACAAAATGTCGTAAATGGTAACTACTGTACGTCAATCAAAATGTATAATTCCACTAAAAGTGAATGAATTAAGGTAGTAATAATGTCGGAAAGTGTACAATAATTTGATGAAGAAACGATAATTTTGAGGCTCCAGTACGATAATTCACATTTGAAAATTTGTCAATACTGACTGAGACGGTAGCCTCTACAGACTCTTTTGAATAATTAAAGTTATTAAAGTAACGAATGAAAAACTAATTTCTCACTTTTCCTATTTAATTCAATTGGAAATTGTTTTAGAATTTTTAGATTTAGAATTTTATATGAAGGAAGGAACAGGGGGGGGAGGGTGGAGATGAGGACCAATGGGGTGCGACTCTAAAAGGTTAAGAACCGCTGGTATATTGTTTCTCACTGTTGATCTTTTTTTTATGGTCCTTTTCTATTAAAATTATAATTATTATATATTATATTACACTTTTATTTAATATTAAAGACAAATATATATTAATTATTATTATTATACTTTCACCCCCAGGCCCTGATGTACGATATTGACCTGTGGAAACTGTACTACAGTATACAGTCTCTCCTCGACTTACTCCGTCCCAACGACCAGGCCGTAAGTCGAAAATGCAAAAATAATACATAGAAATTCTCTTAAAATGAAATGCAGTACAGTAAAAGTAATCAATAATGAGAAATTAATGAAGTGTCAGCTGAATGCCAAGGGGGGGCCTCAGCAATTATTTTTTAATTAAGCATGGAGACTACATTACACTGATGAAGCAGGAGGAGGAGATAGGCTGGGTGGGTCATCAATTTCACTTTTCTTTCAGACAGGCTAACATAGTACTTGCTTGTTGAAGGTATGGACTATCTTTAGGGAGTGAAGAGGCAGTAGGGGAACTTTTAAATACATGTCTAATTTAGACTGCACAGTTTGCCTTTTCTATTCATTGTAAATCTCCCTGTAGCAAGGAAGTGCTTCTTGGATCATTCTGTCAACTTTTGTAAAACGCTTAACATTTTCATCCATTTCGTCAAACATTTGCATCCCCTTATTAATACATAGTAGCAAATGCCTCTGCCATTTGTTTCACTGAAAATTTTTTGGGGGGTACAGGTTCTTCTTCTACATTTTGACTCTGTTCTTCCTCTGCAATTTTCTGTGCATCCAGTTCAATAAGATCCTCGTTACTTAGCTCTTCTGCTACACTTTCAACCAACTGCTCAACATCTTCATTATCAATTTCTAACTCCAGCTGTTTACTCAACTCCACTATCTTGTTACTAATCTCAGAAATTACATCATCTTCATTAAATCCTTTGAAACTGTTCACATATCTTTTCAGGACTTTCTTCCATATTCCATTCATGCACTGACCTGTAACCTCATCCCATTCTGCAGCTATGTTCTTTATACATTTCAAAATGTTGTAGTCCTACCAAAACTCTCTGAGCGTTTTCTCACCTTCAGTAGCAGCAACAGCCTGAGCGAAGGTCGTATGTAAATAATATGCTTTAAAAGCAGCAATAGCACCTTGATCCATGGGTTGGATGATAGAGGTAGTTTTAGGTGGAATGTAGGCTACCTTAGCATCAGGGTGCAGGTCGTCCAGGTGTGGTGGGTGTCCTGGAGCAATATCTAAAATAAGTAAAATCTTGAACACAACCCCTTGTTGCAGACAGTACTCCTTGGCTCGTGGAATGAAACAACTCGGGAATCAATCCTCAAACAATACTAGGGTCATCCATGCTTTCTTATTACTGCGATAAAACGCTGGCAGTGTGTGCTTGCTGACATGTTTAAAAGCCCTTGGGTTCTCTGAATGATATATCATGAAGGGCTATATCTTGAAACCAGCTACATTCCCCCCCAACAGAAGTGTGATTCGGTCCTTGAATGCCTTGAATCCCGGCATGCTTTTCTCCTCTTTGTGGATGTATGTCCGCTCTGGCATGCACTTCCAGAATAAGCCAGTTTCATCCACATTAAATATTTGCTCAGGCAAATAATTTCCCTCCACGATGACACGATCTAGCTCCTCCTTAAAAGCTTCAGCAGCACCCACAGCACTTGCTGCCTCTCCACTCACCTTTACACTGTCCAAACTGTAATGCTTCTTAAACCTTTGGAACCACCCATGACTTGCTGTGAAGTTTTGGTCGCACTCATCTCCTGCCTGCTCCTTCAGGCTTTCGAAAAGGCTTCTTGCCTTAGCCTGTATTGTTAGAAGGCTTTAGGGTACACGCTTTTGTATCTGATCTTCCATCCACACCACAAGTAATTTTTCCATCTCATGATAGGACCTTGTCTTTTTTCGTTATTATCGTTCCCTTTATAGGTGCTGATCCTTTCACTACCTCACGCATTCGTGCCTTGTCCTTCAAAATTTTCGATATCGTCGAGTGAGAGAAGCCTAGGTCGCGTGAAGTGGTTGCTACCGTTGTTCCATTTTCATATTGCATTATCATCTTCATTTTCATCTAAAAAGTAATTGACCGTCTCCTTTTCTTCTGAGCACCACCAGAACTCTCACTTTTACGCTTTCCAGTCATTCTAAAGGGAATTAGAAACGAAAATATTGTCAGTATACAGCGCGATCACTACCGACAACAACGACAGCCAAACATCAACTGAGCGCGCTACGGCGTGGACGCTGTACGCCACGCGGCGACCCAGCCCATGCGACGCTCTTGTACGGGACGGAAACATTTCAGGCCTAGAAAATACATACGGAGTTTTAAAAAATTTTGGTATGACTGAGGCGGTCGTACGTTGAGTAGGTCGTAAGTCGAGGGCTACCTCTATATATATATAGGACTATATATATATATATATATATATATATATATATATATATATATATATATATATATATATATATATATATATATATATATATATATATATATATCTAGATACAGGTTGACAACCCTTTATGCGAAATTCCAAAAACCGGAAAGCTCTGAAAACCGAAAGTTTTTTTGAGGAGCAATTTTTATTATTTATTTATTTATTTATTTATTTATTTTTATTTTTATTTTTTTTTGTAACAGCCCACCCGGGCACAGATCACTGACCCACATTGGGGCCTGGGGGGTGAAAATGTAATATAGTAATAATAATTATAATAATAATGATAATACAGTAATAATAATAACTATTCATAGTAAATAAAAATTTTAATAAAAAATACACAAAAATAAAATAAGAATGATAACAATGATAATAATAACAATAATACTGTAATAATAAAATAATAATAATAATAATAAAGAAATACAAGAATGAAAAAAGATCAAAAGTGAGAAACACGACCTAGACCTATGAATTATTATTATTATTATTATTATTATTATTATTATTATTATTATTATTATTATTATTATTATTATTATTATTATTATTATATTTTAGCCCCCAGGCCCCAATGTGGGTCAGTGACCTGTGCCCAGGTGGGCTGATCCCTGTATATAAAAAAAAAAAAAAAAACTAACCATTCTGAAAACCGAAATGCATCTGGTCCCAAGAATTTCGGATCAGGGATTGTCAACCTGTACTGTATTCATTCATGATTGGCTCCCTCATGACCTTAACCCCAGAAACACATGAAGACAAGAAGAGAATCACTTTTACTGGGGTAACGGAAAAAATTGGTGAATTATTGAAATAGAACTTTTTGTACTTTAGGAAAGGTTAGGTTAGGTTTTCAATGTTTTTTTTGTGTATAAAACCCACATTTTTCCTCATCTTCAAAGCTCTGCCCCTTTGTCCAAATCATTGTTGTATCTCCTTAAATAAGCATTAGTGATGAAAGTAAAGGTTATATTATACTTTCAAATTTATATGAAAAACATAAAACTTCTTTTTATTAAATTCTCATTATGGCACAAAATAGCAAGAAAAAACTTGGATCACCTGAAGAGTCTCCAGCCCAGCTTATTTCACCCTAACTAACACTACTGTATTTGGGAGGTTAGCATTAGGTGAGTTTGTTTCAGCTTTAACATGACTTACTGTGTAGGCTGTTACTTTACATTTGTGATAATATTCCTTGTTTTTTATACTGTTCTTGTTTTTCAGTATTTTATATAAATTTTGTCAGGGTTGGCTGATTTAAATAAGGGTTTAAACCAAACAAAAACAATTTTGTTTTAATCTATGTTTTTTCTCGTTTTTAATAAGTCATGTATTGGTTTTTACTACTTACAGATGGTTTAAATGATTTCTCGTAGATTTGTTTTATAAGTACGGCATACACGTAGCATGTGTTCCAACTTGAGTACAAATCCAACTTAAGAATGTCCTCAGGAACAGAACCAGTTCATAACCCGGGGGCCCCCTGTAATATTTGGAGTGTTGTAGTGGACTTCTCCCCTACAACTGCCTACAACTGCATAGCAGCTCACCACCTGCTATCGCATTCCAATGTGCCGCCTTCCCTAGCAACCAACCAGATGTTACCGTATCTTAGCAACGAAACTATTCACCGGCTACTTCTCGGGTTTTCCCACCATGACTCATAGCGGCTGCTGCGGGGTATATAAGCTCTGTCTCTCCATTGAGATTCAGTCTGACCAATCTTCTTGAACAAGCAACACCTCCTCCTCTGCCGCTGCCTGGCGACCCTCGCCTCTCCTCCGCCTGCCTGGCGGTCCTCGCTCCCGCCAGCGAGCATGTCCTTCTCTGAGCTTCCTCACCAACCAACTCTCATTCTGCCCATTTTCCTGAACAAGCAACATCTCCTCCAGCAAGCTCCACGCTGTTAACATTTCATTCAACCAGGAATCCAGCAACAGGCAACATCTTCTCTAACGAAGCTCCTGCACATCTACCTCCTTCAACAAGCTACTCACAGCACGTCTCTACCAAGCAGCCCCTCACCACACAGCACCTCCAGCACCAGACTGTCTATCATATAACTTATATATTATACAAGAAAACCACATTAGAGTTTCCTTCCATCCTGAGTGCTAGACAACATTAATATCTCGATACCCCTACAATGTCATTGGGACAATTAATTATACAGATATCAAATTGCAGACAACAGATCCATAATCACCAGGTTCAGGAGTACATATATTGAGAGCTGAACAAAATTGGTGAGATCAATATTATGGCTGAAATGGTAAGCCTTGGTCGAAACAATTTTTATTTCAGATTTAATTTTAATGTGTGTAAGAGTACTTAAGTACATCTAGAAGAACACATAAACACCAGAAAGTGAACTTGAAAAACCAGGGTTGGCAAAAACCATTGGTAAAAAACAAAGGGGGGGGGGCTGGTTTCAATGCTATTATGTTGGTTTTAATAAGTTTTAAGTATTATTTGTATTTCCTTTTATAATTGTTTATTATATTATTAATTGTAAACATCACATTCAGGACGGTTTAGCAATCATTTATACTCTTTTCCATCTCAAAAAATTACTGTGTAAAGCCCAAATTTGATAAAACAGAAGTTTGGATCAGTCATCTAGACTCATCCTACATGCTTATTATCACCACTTTCACCAGTGTATAGTAATACAGTGGTCCCTCGGTTAACGAGCACAATCCGTTCCAGCAGGTTGCTCGTTAACTGAAACCATTGTTTCAATGGGTTTTTGGGTAATTGGTTCCAGCTCACCAAAAATTGCCTAAATTCAACAAAAAAGGTAGAAAAGTACACTTACTTTGAGGTGTGAATGTAGAAGGCTCCTGGATGATGATGATGATGGGAATTAAAATGGGGGTGGAGGAGAAGGGAGAAGAGAAGGCATTGGGGTGGAAGAGAAGTCACCCCTTGGTGCCATTTCACCCATAAAATTTTAGTTCTCTTGGTGTAATTCAAGGTTATTTTCTTTAAATCAACACTGCACTGCATTATATATTGTCAATATGTAAAATAAATTTCAAAGTGACCAATAATTTGCTTGCACACACAGAAAAAAAGCATTTACTTGAAGAGAGTCTCAAGCAAGATGTTACCTCCACTGAAAAGACAGGGAGACTGGCGCCTGTTTGGTGTGTTGGCAGGCTGGATGGCGCACATAAAACTAGTTTCCTTACCTTCAATTATGTTCAATAATTGTTAAAATTACTAAAAAAATTAATATTAAACTTTTTAAATTATTGAATAGTATAAACTTCTTGATATTTACTAAAATAGTTAGGAATTTATGCCCTAAAACCGATTACTGTCTTGGCGGACTAATACTACAGCTGGTGGACCACCAAATGCACGCAAAAACATGTTGAGGTCGGCTTGTAAAAAACTCATTAATCAAGGGGTTGCTCGTTAACCGAAGTTAAGAATCTTGTGGAAGGTAAATCGTTAACCAAAATCTCGTTAACCAAGGGATCACTGTACTGTAGCTCACATCTATGTTGAACAACCACAGAGACATAACACATCCCTGTCTAACATTCATAGGTACTGTAGTAGGTAGTGGGCAGCTACCAAACAGGGAGGTACTAATGCCTGGGAAGATATTGGAAGCATAAGGTTTTGTCTAATGGTAGACCCTGCTGCCATATGTGACCAAGTCCCAGGTTGCTCATCTGACTTTCTGCCTCATTTACACACAATTCCAGGGTCTCAATTGTTTCTCTTACTATTGACAACACAACATACGTATATTGTTTCTCACTTTTTATTTTTTTTCTCATTTTTTAATTTCTTTATTATTATTATTACAGTGTTATTATTATTATTATTATTATCATCACTATAAATTTATTATTTTATTTTCAAATTTTTACTTTTTATTATAAATTTTAATTACTGTGAATTATTTATTATTATTATTTATTATTATCATCACCTCCCGGGCCCTGATGTGGGTCAGTGACCTGTGCCCGGGTGGCCTAATCCCCGTAAAAAAACAAAAACAATATTCAAATGTTTCACTTTTCTCCCATTTACTCTTACTGTTGACCTGCTGTACTTACAGAATGTTTTACTGTATTTAATAGCCTTCCTCCCATCCCATATACTTCTGTTCACCCTATCGTTTGCCTTTTCCAAATCTACTGTAAATCTTTTAATCCATCTGTAAGTAATAAAAACCAATTAATGACTTATTAAAAAGGGAAAAACCAGATTAAAACAAAATTGTCTTTGTTTGGTTTAAACCCTTATTTAAATCAGCCAACCCTGACAAAACTAATATAAAATACTGAAAAACAAGAACAGTATAAAAAACTAGGAATATTATCACAAATGTAAAGTAACAGCCTACACAGTAAGTCATGTTAAAGCTGAAACAAACTCACCTAATGCTAACCTAACTTCTACTTAGCAAGGTTTGTCAGTGGACTACTGCACCATCCTCATCATCGCCACCTCCTGCCACTGGCAGTCCCCCGCCAACCTCACGCAGTCTGCCACTACAACAAAATTCAGCCCATAAGAGCCCGCACTGATAGATATAGGAATAGCACCATCCCGTCTATTGTTAAAATAATACACAACTCCTGATTTATGTTCTGTACAGCCCTGTAAATGTATTCAACGCATATCATTATGTCTAAATCAAATGTAAGTTTGTACAGGTTGTACCTCTCTAGTACGGCAACCTCGGGACCTGACCGGTGCCGGACCATGGAAATTCACCCTTTTCCTGGATAGATAGTGACTTGTGCTTATGTTTGGAAGCACTAGCACCACTTTCTCTGCATCATGGTCTCTTTGAAGACATATTGAAGGGTTAAATGTCGTATAGTAGCTTCTCAAATTTCCCGAGTTTTTAACTCTTAACGTATTTTATTGGAACACACAAAAAAATCAATAAAAAAAATTTGACGGCGGAAACTTGAATTTCAACGGATTATGCAGACGACGTGCATAATCGTGTAAACAGCGTCATTTCTCTTATGTACAAAAGATTCATTATTGTTTATTACTGAATGTCTTTTTTATTGAATTAATGTTTATGTGTGCAAAATGAGCAATACAATTCATTAAGAATACGTAGAATATTAAAACACGCTATGAAATGACACAGAATTGTTTTCGTTGATTACAAAGCCAGTGACTGACTGGTTCTACATATAAAACTGAAGAAAATAAGACCTTGGTTGTAGCTGTAGTAAAATTAATATGGTTGTTTTAAGTAATGTTATTTAATGTTAATAAATGGAACAATAGAAGTAGCTAACGATAATGGTAAAGAAAAAAGAGAGATCGCGTATGTAAGTGCGCATGCGCACACGTGAAAACATATCGTCATTACTTTACATAAGAATATGAAAGCAACACTTATTTACTGTTCATATATGTTTTAATTAATGTTTCTGAATTTGTTTTTATTGAATTAATGTGTGCGTGTGCAAAATTTACGATACAATTTATTAATAATACGTCGAATATTAGAGGAGACGAGACGGCTGCCGGCATTGTTTATGTTAAAGCTTACGAAACCAGCGACTGATTGGTTCTACATTTAAAACTGAAGAAAATAAGACCCTGATTTTAGCTGTTGTAAAATTAATGTAAAAAAATTAATATGGTTGTTTGAAGTACCTGTAATGTTATTTAATGTTAATAAATGGAACAATATAAGTAGCTAACTATTAATGGTAAAAAAAAGTGAGACTGCGCGTATGTAAGTGTGCACATGTGAAAACATATCGTCATTACTCTACATAAGAATATGAAAGCAACACTTATTTACTGCTCATATATATTGAAGGGTTAAATGTTGTACTCTGTATAGACAAGCAGAGAGAGAGAGAGAGAGAGAGCAGCCGAACTGCCGGATGTAAACAAACCTTAATTTCCCGCGGCTTTGTTTTTTTTTTTTGTTTTTTAAGGGGATTAGCCCACCCGGGCATAGGTCACTGACCCACATTGGGCCTGAGGGGCAAAAATTTAATACTCCTGTAATAATAATAATCAGATAAGTAAAAAAAAAAAAAAAAAGCTGCCTATCTACCTATTGGACAAACTAAAATCGTTCCGGACCACGGGAGTTTCCGGACCACAGAATGCCGGACTAGAGAGGTACAACCTGTATTAATGTTCTCATATTTTTTTATTTTGGTGTATTTTTATAAAAAAATTTATTTACTATGAATAATTATTATTATTATAATTATTATTATTATAATTATTATTACTATTACATTTTCGTCCCCCAGGCCCTGATGTGGGTCAGTGATCTACGCCCGGGTGGGCTAATCCCTGTTAAAAAAACAAACAAAATGCCCCACAAAAAAAAACTTTTGGTTTTCAGAGCTTTAAGGAATTTTGGATAAAGGGTTGTCAACCTATATATATATATATATATATATATATATATATATATATATATATATATATATATATATATATATATATATATATATATATATATATATATATATATATAATATATATATATATATATATATATATATATATATATATATATATATATATATACATATATATACATATATATATACATACAGTGGTCCCTCGATTAACGAACACAATTGGTTCCACAGAGTCGTTCGTAAACCGAAAATCTCGTTAACTGAATCTATTATTTCAATGGGGTATTGGGTAATTGGTTCTAACTCACAGAAAAAGTATACCAGTAATAGAATTAAGAAAACATTAAATATAAACTAAATACTGTACTGTACAGTATACTGTATAATAATAAATAAAAAACAATAGAATACTATATTTTAACTTTGAGGTGTGTGTATGTCGTATACCGGCAGCATTGTTTACATATCAAACAGCTGATTGTAGAGGCAGTCGATGATGACATGCCATATTCTTTACAGAGTGCATTGGTTCTAATGCTTTCTTTGTGTTTCATAATAGTTTCTGCACTGTATATTATCAATATGTGAACTAAATTTCAGAATGACCAATAATTTCAATGTAAAAATGCAAAAATATTCGAGACTAACAAACTGGATGTTCACTCCACTGTAAACAAAGTTAAACTGAGAAGCGTTGGTGGGTGATTCGATCAGCTGATTGGCACACAAAAACTGTTCCCTGTACTGTATATATTATCAATATGTTAACTAAATTTCAGAATGACCAATTATTTTAATATAAAAAATGTAAAAATATTCAAGAGCACAACTTTCTTGATATTTACTCCACTGGAAACGAATGTAAACATAGAACCAATTACTGTATTGGGGGACTAGCCGATC